>NW_021621098.1:3145271-3156750 GCF_004785775.1 Grammomys surdaster
AAAGGACAAGCCAGTGAATTCTTAACTGTGTGTTGGAATGATAGCAACTCATGTGTTTGTTCTTCTGTAGCTGCTGGAATGTTATTTTATACGCCAATCTCAATCCCAGGGTTCCTGTGGTCTGATCCAGATGTGAGTCGTGATTCCCAGCCAAAGAGGACTATTAGCCAGGGAGGAAAGATTATTAGCCCAGGAAGGCTATGGAGCTCTGTGGCCTAACTCAGTCTGTATTACTTCTCCAATAGTATTGGTGGCTCTGGTCATGCAGAATAAAATGAAGAGGTTGAGGTCTCTACACCTGAACCTTCAGATCATTTTCTGCCATCTAGATTCAAGCCACCCTAAACTGACCATGGAGGGATCCTGGGGCAGTGGGCAAGGGTGTATCATCTGCATAGTATTTGGTCACACTCCATGACAATTTTAAAAGCTAGAAGGTGAATTAACAGCTCTCCAAATTCTACCCTATTCTACCCAGTGTTCCTTTTTCTCTTAATTCTGAAAAATTCTTAAAATTATTTCAGAATAGAGAACTGTAATCGCAGTGTGTTCCACCAGCAGTGTTCACACTTGCTAATGATTAACTCCCTTTGACATCACAGCGATTGTAGAGGCACAGTTAAACAAACAGCTTCAGGGGGCCTAGAAATGAGTTACAGGAGACTGGGCCAACTAACTTGGAGGCTCTCCAGCACTATTTCCCTAGTTTAGACTTGTCCTAAGGGGCATTTCCATTTGGGGGCCTGAAGTTCTGAAATTCCTTCCTCTTCCTGGTTCAACAAAAACTAATTTCTCGACCTGCAGGGTACAGTCAAAGACATCTGTTAAGTTTGTCTTTTCCTTGACCTGTACAGAGAACTCTGTTGAGTGAAATGGTCACCTTTTGTTCTTTTCATCTTTTCATCTACAGTGTACAAGCTTCCAGACAGGGATAAGGAAGTTCCTCATTATAAAACTGAGGGGAAAACAGTCTTACTTCTTTACATCTGAACGCTTCCCTATGGTGTCTCTGCCATGGAGCCTTCTCAGTGTGACAAAACTCTGGTTAAATATCCAAGAATCCTCTTTCTAGTAGTATTCAAGGAGAAAAGAAGAACATTTACTGAACAGCAATTCTTTGTGCTTTGTGTGAAAAAAAAATCAGCCAAGCACGAATGTGAAAGAATTCCTTTATGCAAGCTGACAACTCTTTTATAAACGCTGCCTCACAGTTCAGGTTCACCTTGGATGAAAGAGATAAGGAAACATAAACAAACGTTGGAACTAGGAAAAAGGATGAGAAATGCTTGCTAAGCACCCACCTGCACACACTGCAGCCAGCAGCTGACAGCCCAGGAAATACCTGGCAAGTCTCAGAAGCAGAGATTGGCGAGACCAATGGCTGATTACGTGCTCACTGGACTTCAAATGAGAGGTCCATTGAGAAGCACCTCCTCTTCTTCAGCTCTGATTTTCCATTCACAGTCTTTACCATAATGGAAGATGTCTGAAGAATCAAGCTAAAAAGAAATTAAGGATCAGATCTTTATATACCTTCTGTGACTAAAAAGAACAGAGTGGGAAGTTGCATGAGGACGGGCAGTGTGCTACCAACTCATTTATTATATAAAAAAGACAGACAGACAGGCAGGCAGGCAGACAGACAGCTGGAAGTAAGAAAAACAGGAAGGAAAAAAAGAGGAAAAAGGAAGGAAGGAAAAAAGGAAGAAACAAAGGAATTTTTTTATCTCCAAATGGATGATTTTTTTTTTGGTATATCCAGATCAAAAAGAGAAATAATTCCGATTTGTTTATAGAAAATACAGACATGCCCAGGGGTTAGGATAAACTGAGATCTAGACTGCACGTGGGATTTGAGACTGCACACCTTATAATAATGCTAGCCTGTCTGCAGTTTCTTTAATACGATGTCCTCAGACCTTTGAAAGATAGAACAATTGAAAAGTGTAGAAGTGAGAAGATTAAGCTGTTTGATCAGGGTAGGAAGAGATGTATTTTCACAGAACTCCGAGAGAAGCCAGGAAGTTGAAAGCATAAAAAAAATAGACTTGGATCTATATAGATGAATTCCAGAAGTGGCTACGTTACAGTTTCTGTTAACTACGTTACAGTTTCTGTTAACCTATCTGGCCATTTAAGATACAGACTATGTTCTAGTTAACATTTCTGTTGCTAACACTCTAACTGAAAGCAACTTAGTGAAGGACAGGTTCATTTTGCTAAACTTCCAGGTAATAGCCCATCACTGAGGGAAAGCAGTAGCTTGCAGAAGATACCATGGAGGCTAGTACATAGGCTCATGTTTAGCGTGTGTGTGTGTGTGTGTGTGTGTACAGCTCAGTACCAACTTTCCAGGGAATGGCACTGCCCACAGTGGGCATCATTGCTACACCAAACAGTCACCAAGACCAATCTGATCTAAGCAATCCCTCAGTTAAGACTCCCATCTTATGGAATGACTCTGATGACTCTGTTGTATCAGATTTATAGTTAAAGCTAACTAGGACAGATTGTATCTTAATGTTTGATGAGAAAGAATTTATTTTCTGATCTTTTCTGTATCTAATAAAAGGAAACAAGAATACTCATGCATAAAACATGATCATTTTTTTTGCATGTTTTCTAAAGTATAAAATAGGATTCTTTGAGAAAAAAGAAAGAAAGCAGAGCCTGTTATGGTTCATGTTAAATTACTAACAATAACAAAAATACATAATGAACATGATCAAAGATAAAACACACCACTTCATTAGGCTGTTTTGTTTTGATTTCTAGAAATGACAGGGAAATTTTCTGTCAATCCATATATTCATACATGTGTATTTGTGTGTGTGTGTGTGTGTGTGTGTATGTATGTATGTGGTGTGGTGTGTGTGTGTGTGTAGTTTGTAGATATAATATACACACAATAAGCCCAGTTGTTGGCTCTTGGGAAATCTGATCCACTCACAGATGTTCCTGGGCACTTTCAATCTACATCAGAACTATCCAGCAAAACAGGGCAGGATCCTCCTATTTCCTGTGGTGCTGTTCACTGAACACAGTGATGCCAGGGCCTGCCTAGATGTTTTCTAAACTCTACAGCCATCTGTGGTGGTAAAGGAATGACTAAAGCCAAGACCTGACATTAGAGATTCCTTTCAGCCTTTCTCTTGCTGCTCAAATAGCAAGCATAGGGGAGCGCTGCCTGGAAAAGTCAAGTAAGAATCATGTCAGACTACAAAGGAGGGAAAAGGGTCACAAATCTGACTGTGGTGGGAACAGATGTCCATGAAGATCTCATGCTGTGTTCCTGTGATTCTCTCTACCTAGATAAGATTGGACTGCCTCTGATGAGAACAGATTCCATGGAGATCCCATGTTGTATTTCTGTAGCTCTCTCTGCCTAGATAAGATTGCATGGAGACTAGACACATCCAGGGGTAGGTCTAGTTCAGCAGACAGAAGCAATAAGTCTCCGAGATGACAATTAATACAGAAGAATAAAAGTTACATTGACAAATTTCCCCTGTGTTTAAAGGACGGAGGGTCAAGATCAAGGTATCAAGGAGAGTTAAGTTTTGTCTGAGGCCTCTCAGCTTCTGTGCTCATCTTATCCTTCCCTTGGCACAGGTCTGTATTCTATTCTTTTTTTTTAACTTGTGTGTGCATATCCTCAGGTCAGAGGATAATTTGTGGGAATAATGCTTTTCTTTGATGTAGATTCCTGCATTCCAACTCAGGTGCCTTTACCCACTAAACCATCTCCTATTCTTTTAAAAGCACATGCCATATTGTGACCCCACTTTCATTTAATGACCACCTTAATGACTTTATATATAAATACAATATAATCTCATTCTGAAGTACCCCAGTTTAGGACTTGACTATATGAATCAGTGTGTAGAGCAGAGGACTGTGTCAGAAAATTTGGTAAGGTTGAGCAGATTGGAAGCCCCAGAACTTCATACCAGAGGACAGTAGGAGCCTCACCTGCTTCTGACCAGGCCCCTGTCATGTGACCATACTCCCTACATAGGAACATGACCTATGGTCACTTCGATCAGGACAGAGTTCTCCATGCTAATAAGGTATTTAAAGGCCCCGAAGGTTTAGCCTGTAAGTTTCCCTTTCTGAACATTACTTCCTGCAAAAGGTATTTAGTCTCTGGTGGTTTACTCTAGGAGGTGGTATACACCCATTTTCCTCGATGAACAATCAATAAACAGTTTGGAACAAAAGCACGTCTCTCTTATCAAGAGCCACCCAGGGGAGCATGGAGGAAGCCTTTATCTACACAGCAACGTCATCTACTCTCCTACCTACTGCTAAGCTAAGCCGGTGTTCCCATTCCCTCAGTCCTGCTCTAAGCTAAGCCAGCGTTCCCATTCCCTCAGTCCTGGTCTTGTCCTCAGCCAAAGGCCCAACTCCCCATGACCAAACATCATCTGGATGTCCAGGAGTTTGGGAACCCTACCCCCAGCCTCTTCACAGACTCTCAGGCTCCCACCCAAGACTGCATTCTCTCAACCTCCCTGAGCAGTGCATGGTTGCTTCCAGAGAGCCCATCACCCTACAGGAGGCATAGGGTAAATGCAGTCTAGAGTCTCCCATTTCTCCTATCCAAGCAACATTCCCACACCCCAGCTGGAACAGAACTTGGAACCACATCAGTAGGCACACAATCCAGGCCATGGTTCTGCAGTTAAATATTCTATAAGAAAGTGCTGTAAAGAAGAACTAAGCTCATACAATGATGGATCTGAAGCCCCAGCCACTCTGCGGCCTGAGGTATATAATTATTGAGGCCAAACTGGGTAACACAATGATATCTCATCTCATAAAAGAAGGAATTATGAGTATACAAGTTTCAAGAGCTGTGGTTTATTTGAAACAATTTAATTTGTAATCTATACAACTGAAAAGTACCTGCACTAGAGATGAAAAACCAAGGCTCTATTTCTCATTGTTAGCATTGTCTCCGTCCCCCTCTTCCTCCTCTTCTGCTCCTTCACCTCTTCTTTCTCCCGTTCTTCCTCATCCTTCCTCTCCTCTGTCTCCTTTCTCTCCTCATCTTCCTTTTTTGCTTCTCCTCCTATTCTCTCTCACCTTACAGAATCTCATATAAATTTCTAAGTTATTTTAGGGCTTTTAGAACTACAAATAATCATGTCCCAATATTTCTTCACAGAGAGGAGATACGATTTTGTCTACACATTAGTGTTTCTCTTTGTATCATCCTTGTCCAGGTCTTGTTTAGACAGGCCAACTGCCGAATAATCCTGGATCTAGATTCCATGCTGTGTATTAAAGATACTGTCTCACATGAATATTTCATCCCTTGGCTGCACATAGTGGTACACACTTGTAACCCTCACACAGAGAAACAAAAACAAGATCTGAGTTCAACGATAGCTTGGGCTACATAAGGAGACTTTAACTTAAAAAGAGAAAGAAAAGAAGAAAAGAAGAGAAAGAGAAGGAGAAGGAGAGAGAGAAAAAAAAAGGAAAGAGAGGAAGGGGGTGTGTAGGACCGTGAAAGGCAGCCTGGTGTCTGGTCGAACACAGGTTAGAAACCTCGATGACACTGAGAATGTCTTTTGCCACACTCCCGGACACTAGGCTCCTGACACGAGGCTGCAGCCCTCCATAGATTTGTGGCCATCAGTCAAGTAAGGGCAATGCCCCAAGCCCCTCCACAGGTAGAGGATGGTGACCACAGATCATGAAGCCTCAAGACAGATCTCCATTTTAGTGAGGTACCTAAAGGCCTGAAGAACTTAGCCAATTAAGCTTTCCTTCCCAGACATTCCTCCCAGCAAAAAGTATTTAACCTCAGGCTCTCCCTGAGGAACTGGGGTACAGTTTTGCTCATCTACTTTCCACCATGACAATAAACACCTTAAGACTATGGACTGTCTCTTTTCATTAGGATCCACTGTGGGGAGCCACAGAAAAGGCCTTTGCCTTCAGAGCTGCCATCTAGTCTCCGGTATTAATTAGGCCTCTGTGCTCGCAGCCACGACCACCAAGCCAAGCCAGCCTCTTGCTCACCAAGCTAAGGACTCTCCCCTCAGAACCCAGCTGGAGCTCCACCCTTTTCCCTTTACCTGGGCTAGATCCAGCCCACGGGCCCCACTCCATTCTCAGCTCTTCCACGGCTTCCAGAGGTGCCTGTATGGCCAAGAGCCTCAGAACCAGATGGCCCCAGCCGCCCTGCAGGCCCAGGAGACCCCCAAGCCAGCTCCAGCTGTCCCCAGGACTTCAGACTGCGCTCCTCCACCCCCCAGAGCAGTGTCCCACAGCTTCCCATAGCCTGACACCCGCTGGAGATCGGCGTGGGGTGAGTGCAATCTAACTTCCCACCTCCCGCCTCCTCGAGCACCGCGTGGAGCAGATGTGAGACCCCATGTAACCCTACAGCGGTGGAATACAGATGCCTTCTGTATTCCAATGAGAAGAATGGATCTCATGCATTGCACATAGCAGGAAACACTACTCAACAACTGGCAGCATCATATCACAAGCATCTCTTTTGAAATAAGTACAGGTTTTGTGAACACAATTATAAACTGCATTGTATGTATGTATGTATGTATGTATGTATGTATGTATGTATGTATTTTGGTTTCACAAGACTAGATTTCTCTGTGTAGCTCTAGATGTCCTAGAACTCACTCTGAAGACCAGGCTGGCCTCAAAATTTTGCCTGCCTCTGCCTCCCAAGTGGCTGGGATTAAAGGTATGTGCTCTTGTGCCAGCCAGCAAACTATCTTTTAAAAAAAGAATTCAGGAAGTCTATGCCTCCTAGGAGTCGAATAAGTGAAATGTAACTAGTTTTTGTCCTTACCATTTTATTATTAATTCATTAAATATAAGCATTGTTGAAAATCCACTGAATCCCAAGAGCTATGCCAGACACTCACCCTAGAAGTGGTCACAGCTTGGAGACAAGAAAGATAAATGCATGGTTAAGCAAGCAATAGGCAAAAACCCATAACCATGCTCTGATGGCTATTTCCATGTGTTAACTTGGGTCTGCCAACCCTTCCAAAATATTTGGTGGCGGACTGCTCAAACCCCAATAGATGGTCACATACTCATGGGCACATGGCAGCAGTTATTGGACTCAGGAGATTATAAATAACAATACAAAACAGAACATGGTGATGGGAGGGAGGAGGGGACACTAGAGGGCATTGGAGAGAGGTGTTGGGTGGCTATGGACAGTATATAAGATATGCTTATCTTGTCAAATGAAGGTCTTGTCAAATGACTGGCTTCCCTAAAACAAGGAGGAATTCTACCAGATGTCCTTTGGACTCTACTGCAGCTCTTCTCTGTCTCCAGCCTGCTCACTTATCTCACCACACTGAGAAGAATCAGCATGTCTCTACAAGTGTGTAACAAACTCCTTAAGTCTCTCCCCCCGCCATCTCTTTCTCCATGTATTCGTGTTAGCGTATGTATGTATATATAAACACATATTTGTAATGCATACATTTATATAAATATACATATGCACGTATGTAAATACAAACATATTTGTTATATATATATATATATATATATATATATATATATATATATATATGCATGCATCCTGCAGGTTCTGTTTCCCAGGAGAACCCCACTATTAATAGAGTATATATAATTGTAATTCCTTCACTCAGAAGAATAGAGGATGTGGCATCTGAGATGGATCTGAAGAAGAGAATAGTTCCTAACAATGAACATTAGAACCCTGAAGACTAAGCAAAGTGGTCCATTTTTCTAAAAGCAATGTCCACCAACTCACACAAGCATTCTAGAACTCCATAGACTGTTATTAGGAATTATTTTTAAAATATGTGTTTCCATTTTGCCGATCATTATAAATATTAACACTAGAATTCTAGGTATCCTCTGGAGTCATGAGTTGAATGTGAAAATCTACCATCTGCCCAGACCCATGCATTTGAACATTTGCTGGTGATAAGTTGGAAAGTTATAGAAGCTTCCAAATATGAGTCTCAGATGGCAGATGCAGAGATGTCTAGGGCAAGGCCAGAGTCTCATATTTATTTGTAGTCACATAAAACCTGAAGCAACATGCACATACTGCCATTCTCAGGCCTTCCCAGCCAGGACAGACAGTATCTCATCAAACATAAGCCAAAATACTACTTCTTAGAGTTATTTCTGTCAGGTTCTGGTAGTGGAGACACGACAGTACCTAATAAAGAAAATCAGCCCTAAGCGAGGTCATGGCTGTGCTGACCAAAGCACAGAGATCTTTTGCCTCTGGAATAGTGTTCAGAAATGTGGGAGAGTTTAGAGCTGTGGGTTAGAGAAGCCCCAGAATGGTGTGGCAGAGCAGAACTTGGTAGGCATTGCTGTGGGAGTGTGGAAGACCAAAATGCCAACAGCAATCTGGATAGCAAATGTACTCAGGGTTCAGGCTGGAATTGGTTAGTGCACTAGAGGCCATTTACATTATACTCTGAAAAGGCATGTGACAACATTCTACCCACGTTCTGAAATTTGAGGTGAAATTAAATTTAAAAAATGATAAGGATTTTCTTTTGTTTTGATTGGTGGTGGGTTTTGTAGGTTTTTTATTTCTGTGAGTGTGAATGTGAGTGTGAGTGTGTGTGTGTGAGTGTATGTGTGTGTGTGTGTGTGTGTGTTAGAGGAAATCTCAAGATAGCTATTTTGTAAGGTAGTAGTGGTAGAAGCTATATTGCAGTGGAAACCCTAAGATGCTGAGAGACCAGGAC
Organism: Grammomys surdaster; assembly: GCF_004785775.1. NCBI lineage: Eukaryota > Metazoa > Chordata > Mammalia > Rodentia > Muridae > Grammomys > Grammomys surdaster. Next base: position 3,154,010 of record NW_021621098.1, read on the forward strand.
CATGAGGTATCTGCTGAAAACAGCTGCAGACACACAGTGGAGCTGACCAGAGAGAGAGGCCACTCACACCCACAAAGCAGAACTGTACGGATGGAGCTACCCATGCATCATGGATGCCCAGACAGTGTCACCATAACCCCTGCACTCCGAATAGCCGCTCTGGATTTGGCATTTGCTTTGTTGTTCTCTGTAGTGTCTTGGTGTTCTCTTTCCTTGATACACTTGTACTTCCCACTTAGGAAATGGGAATATTTATTCTATGTTATTGTATTTTGAAAGCATACAACTCTCATCTTTTATTTTGGCCAGCTCATAGTTTAGAAATTACCTCTAATCTCAAGGGAGACTTTGAACTTTGGCCTTTTAAGTATCTTTGGAACTGTAAGACTGTGGAGACTTTTCAAGTCTGACTGAATGCATTACATATTACACAGTAGCTTTAAGCTTATGAGGGCCCAGGACAGAATGACATGTTTTAAATGTGAAATGTCCCCCAGGACCATGTGTTTGGACTAGAAACTATGTTTCCCAGTGATGGCATTATTCTGAGAGATTATGGAACCAAAGTTAGACCTCACTGACAAGCATAGAACCATAAGGAATGACAGAACCTTACATTCCTGCCCTAGTTACAGAACCACCTGTCCTGGTCCACATCATAAAATGAGCAGTTACTGTGCCCCCCCACCCTAATCCCCTGCATATAAGGAGGACCTGAGTTCGGTTCCCAGCATCCATACGGCATCTCAAGATCTGTGACTCTTCAGTTCCAAGTGATCCAATATCTGACTATAATGACAGGGAAGTCGTAGCAGCAGAATTTTAATAGAACTTGTCTCATGATAACCACAGGCTACACAGCAGGGAACAATGGCTTCATGAATGCCAGTGTCCAGCTTCTCTCCCTGCTTTAGACAGCCTGGAACCCCAAACTCAGGAGATGATCTCACCCACAACTAAAATAGGTAGGTGTTCCTACATCAATTAACTAAATCAAGACAGTCTCAGAGGCTAACCTTAATCTAAACAGTCCCTCATAGGTGTGCCCAGGAGCCTCCTCCTGGGTAAAGTTGATAGTAATCATCACAGTCACTATTTAAATAGTGTAAGTCTTTTCAAGAAACAAGCAAAAGGCGAACAGTTTACACAAAATGAAAAGATATGGAATATGCTTTATGCAATAGTAATTTCAGCCTATATAAATGGATCAGACTCAACAGGGAAAACAGAAATTCTCAGTACAAGTTCCATTCATGAAACAGGGGATTTAAGAACAAGATAAATTCTATCCAAAGAAAAGCAAGGGCTTTCTAATGCAAAGTATGGGGTATTCTGCAGGAACATAGTGAGATTTACAGGAAAAATGATGGGAGCATGAAAGGAGAGAAGGGCACACTATGTTAAAACAGACACAAGAAGCATGAGAGGCAGCCCCGAGCATAGCCCTTGCTTAGAGCTGGAGATGAATTTCCAATGGGAAGAAAGCACAAGAAAGTTCCCAGGAAGGAGTTACATCCTGGGTATTGTACAAGACCAAAGGACAATTGTTTCTCAAGTATAAGAATGACATTCTATTATATCAGAAAGTGAGGCTGGAGAGATGGCTCACTGGTTAATATCTCAGGCAGTTCTTCCAGACAACTGGAATTTGATTCATTACACCCATGTGAACTGAGTGGCTCAAAATCTCCTGTAACTAACTGCAGAGGATTGGTCACCCTTTTCTGGCCTCCTTGAGTACCAAACACATGTTCAGAGACACCCCCACTGAGACCTCGGCAAGCAAACACACACACACAGACACACACACACACACACTCACTCACTCACTCACTCACTCACAGACATGTGCATAAATAACAAAATAAATAGTATTTAAATAAAGAAATAAAATGAATTATTGATATATACTTAAAACATATAAGGTGAAGTGAGATAGTGTTTGGAATTTATTTTAAGGTAAACTAAATCTACAAGAAAAACAAACAAATTTTGGCTGGGGCAGACACCTGGCTGGTCTGCTCCTGTGGAGACACCTTATCCTGAGCCATCCTAGAGGAGCTACTGCACTCAGAGCAGAGGGTAAGAAACCTCACCCACTACCCCACGACCAAGAGTTACAACTGGGAGCCAGGAGTACTCAGGAACCATCAGCCACACAAACACCAAACCTCAGGAATACAACTTTCTTTCTGCCCACAGCCTGGTCCTTTTGGCAGGGGCAGACACCAGGCTTGTCTGCTCCTGTGGAAACACCTTATCCTGACCCATCCTAGAGAAGCCACTGCACTGAGAGCAGCAGGTACTTAGGATCACAGGAACACAGAGACATCTGGACTCTGAGGAGTTCTGACACAAGCAAGATAACTGGAAAGACAGACTCGAGTCAGACACCGTGAGCACTGGTAACGCTAGAGTTAACCAAATGATAAAAGGAAAGTGCAAGAACACAAGCAACAGAAACCAAAGTTACTTGGCATCATCAGAATCCAGTTCTCTCACCATAGCAAGCCCTAAACACCCCATCAAACAGGGAAAGCAGGCTTCAAGACTAAAATCACTTCTCATGATGATGATAGAGGACTTTAAGAAGGACATAAATAACGCCCTTAAAGAAATGTAGGAGAACACAGGTAAACAGGTAGATGCCCCTAAAGAGAAAACACACACACACACACACACACACACAAACTATTAAAGAATTGCAAGAAAACACAACAAAATGTGTAAAGAAATTAAAC
>NW_021621098.1:3157150-3181452 GCF_004785775.1 Grammomys surdaster
TAGTTTTTTCTCAGCACCTCATGGTACCTTCTCCAAAATAGACCATAAAATTGGTCACAAAACAGGCCTCAACAGATACAAAAAATTTGAAATTATCCCTTGCATCCAATCAGATCACCACAGACTAAGGCTGGTCTTTAATAATGACAAAACCAGTAGAAAACCCACATGCGTGTGGAAACTGAACAATGCTCTACTCAATGATGACTTAGTCGAGGAAGAAATAAAGAAAGAAATTAAAGACTTTTTAGAATTTAATGAAAATGAGGACACATCATACCAAAACTTGTGAAACTCCATTAAAGCCGTGCTAAGAGGAAAACTCATAGCTGTAAGTGCCTACAAAAAGAAACTGGAGAGAGCATACACTGACAACTTGACAGGACACCTGAAAGTTCTAGAACAAAAAGAAACAAATACACCCAAGAGGAATAGACAGCAAGAAATAATCAAACTCAGGGCTGAAATCAACCAAGTAGAAACAAAAAGAACTATATAAAGTATCAACAAAACCAGGAGTTGGTTCTTTGAAAAAATCAAGAAGATAGATAAACCCATAGCCAGATTAACCAGAGGGCACAGAGACAGTATCCAAATTAATAAAATCAGAACTGAAAAGGGAGACATAACAACAGAAGCTAGGGAAATTTAAAAAATCATCAGATCCTACTACAAAAGCCTATACTCAAAAAAACTGGAAAATCTGGATTAAATGGACAATTTTCTAGATAGATACCAGGTAAGAAAGTGAAATCAGGAGCAAATAAACCATCTAAACAGTCCCATAACCCCTAAAAAAAATAACAGCAATCATTAAAAGTGTCTCCATGAAAAAAAGCCCAGGACCATATGGTTTTAGTGCACAATTCTACCAGACCTTCCAAGAAGACCTAATACCAATTCTCTTCAAACCATTCCACGAAATAGAAACAGAAGGAACACTGCCCAATTCGTTCTATGAAGCTACAACCACCTAAACCTAAACCTCACAAAGACCCAACAAAGAAAGGGAACTTCAGACCAATCTCCCTTATGAATATCGATGCAAAAATACTCAATAAAATTCTAGCAAACCGAATACAAAAACACAACAAAGCAACCATCCATCATGATCCAGTGGGGCTTATCCCAGGAATGCAGGGATGGTTCAATATTCGGAAATCCATCAATGTAATCCACTATATAAACAAACTCAAAGAAAAAAACCACATGATCATCTCACTAGAGGCTGAGAAAGCATTTGACAAAATTCAACATCCCTTTTTGGTAAAAGTCTTAGAAAGATCAGGAATTCAAGGCCCCTACCTAAACATAGTAAAAGCAATATACATCAAGCCAGTAGCCAATATCAAACTAAATGGAGGGAAACTTAAAGCAATCCCACTAAGTTCAGGGACTTGAAAAGGCTGTCCACTATCTCCCTACCTATTCAATTTAGTACTGGAAGTCTTACTCAGAGCAATTATACAACAAAAGGAAGTCAAAGGGATACAAATAAGAAAGGAAGAAGTCAAAATTTCTCTATTTGCAGATGATATGATAGTATACTTAAGTGACTGCAGAACTTCCACCAGAGAACTCCTAAACCTGATAAACAACTTCAGCAAAGTGGCTGGTTATAAAATCAACTCAAATAAATCAGTAGCCTTCCTCTACCTGAAAGATAAATAGGCTGAAAAAGAGATTAGGGAAACGACACACTTCACAATAGTCATAAATAATATAAAATACCTTGGTGTGAATCTAACCAAGCAAGTGAAAGATCTGTATGACAAGAACTTCAATTCTCTGAAGAAAGAAATCAAAGAAGATCTCAGAAAATTGAAAGATCTCCCATGCTCATGGATTGGCAGGATTAATATACTAAAATTGGTCATCTTGTCAAAAGCGATCTACAGATTCAATGCAATCCCTATTAAAATACCAACTCAATTCTTCATAGAGTTAGAAAGAGAAATTCTCAAATTTATGTGAAATAACAAAAACCCAGTATAGAGAAACTATTCTCAACAATAAAAGAACTTCTGGAGGAATCATCATCTCTGATCTAAAGCTCTACTACAGTGCAGTAGTGGTAAAAACTGCATGGTATTGGTACAGAGACAGGCAGGAAGATCAGTGGAATAGAATTCAAGACCCAGAAATGAACCCACACACCTATGGTCATTTGATCTTTGACAAAGGAGCTAAAACCATCTGGTGGAAAAAGGACAGCATTTTCAACAGGTGGTGCTGGTTCAACTGGACGACAACATGTAGAAGAATCCAAATTGATCCATATTTATCTCCTTGTACAAAGCTGAAGTCCAAGTGGATAAAGAATCTTCACATAAAACCAGATACACTGAAACTAATAGAAGAGAAGGTGGGGAAGAGCCTCGAATACCTAGGAACAGGGGGAAAGTTCCTGAACAGAACACCAACGGCTTATGCTTTAAGAGCAAGAGTTGACAAATGGGACTTCATAAAATTGCAAAGCTTCTGTAAGGCAAAGGACACTGGCAATAGGACAAACAGCAACCAACAGATTGGGAAAAGATCTTTGCCAATCCCACATCCGATAGAGGGCTAATATCCAATATATACAAAGAACTCAAGAAATTAGACTCCAGACAACCAAATAATCCTATTAAAAATGGGGTACAGAGCTAAATGAAGAATTCTCAACTAAGGAAACTTGAATGACTGAGAAGCACCTAAAGAAATGTTTGGCATCCTTAGTCATCAGGGAAATGAAAATCAAAACAACCCTGAGATTCTACCTCACACCAGTCAAAATGGCTAAGATCAAAAATTTAGGTGATAGCAGATGCTGGCAAGGATGTGGAGAAAGAGGAACACTCCTCCATTACTGGTGGGATTGCAAGATGGTGCAACCACTCTGGAAAACAGTCTGGCAGTTCCTCAGAAAACTAGACATATCATTACCTGAGGACCCAGCTATACTACTCCTGGGCATATACCCAGAAGATGCTCTAACATATAACAAGGACATATGAGCCACTATGTTCATAGCAGCTTTATTTATAATAGCCAGAAGCTGGAAAGAACCCAGATGTCCTTCAACAGGGGAATGGATACAAAAAATGTGGTACATTTACATAATGGAATATTACTCACCTATTAAAAATAATGAACTTGAGAAATTCTTATGTAAATGGATAGAACTAGAAAATATCATCTTGAGTGAAGTAAGCCAATCACAAAACAATACACATGGTATTTACTCACTGATTATTGGATTTTAGCCCAGAAGCTTGAAATACCTAAGATTCGACTCACAGACCACATAAAACTCATGAAGAATGAAGACCAAGTGGGAGTGTTTTGGTCCTTCTTAGAAGGAGTAACAAAATACTCAAGGGAGCAAATATGGAGACAAAGTTTAGGACAGAAACTGAAAGAGGGGTCGTCTGCAGACGGTTCCACATGGGTATCCATTCCATGTGCAGTCACCAAAGGTAGACGCTAATGTGCATGTCAGGAAGTACATGGTGACTGGAGCCTGATATAGCTGTCTCCTTAGAGGTCTGCAAGAATCTGACATATTGAGAAGCAGATGCTCACAGCTATCCATTGAACTGATCATGGAGTTCCCCATGGAGGAGTTAGAGTGAAGACTGAAGGAATTGTGAGGGTTTGAAATTCCATAAGGAGAGCAATAATACCAACCCACCAGAGTCCCCTGGGTCTAAACCACCAGCCTTGGAGCACTTATGGAGGGACCCATGGCTCCAGCTGTATATGCAAGGGAGGATGGTTCTGTCAGGTATAGGTAGGAGAGGAGATCCTTGGTCCCATGAAGGCTGGACTCTGTGTGGGGGGGAATTTGAGGTTGGGGAGGTAGGAGTGGGGGGAAGGTGGGGGCACATTCTCTTAGAAGCAGGAGGAGGGGGGATGGGATAGGGGGTTCCTCTGTGTGTGTGGGGGGGAAATGGGGTAAGGGGAGAACATCTGAAATGTAAATACAATATCCAATAGAAAAAATTGAACTAGACACATACGCGCACACACACACACACACACACACACACACACACACAGAAAACCAAACAAAAGAAAAAGAAATCTTTCTAAAGGATTAGGGGAAGCAAATTATCTAAAATCTTCATAACTGATTAATCTTTAATGAATATTTATAAGTTATAGTGTATATATTCTTAATTTTTGGATAGATTGTTTTGGTTGAATACATTTTTGAAAAGTTTTAGTGAACTTACAAATTTTTCTCAAGGAAAACAGCCCTGAATGATAAGGTCTCAAAGTATTTTTAAGTAAACAATAGAAAAATAATGGCCACATCAGAATCAACCTAAAAAAAAAAAGACTAGGACATATCTATGTAAACAGCTAGATCTCAAAACAAGAAATGAAAAGTTGCCAGACAGTAGTGGTGCACAGCTTTAGTCCCAGCACTCAGGAGGTAGAGGCAGTTAGATCTCTGAATTTCAGCCCAGCCTGATCTATAGAGTGAGTTCCAGAACAGTTAGTTGCCTTTGTCTCCCAAGTACTCGTGTGTGTTGGTGTGTGTGTGGGTGTGTGTGTGTGTGTGTGTGTGTGTGTGTGTGTGTTTATTTGCTCATTTGCCTGCTTGCTTGCTTGTTTAGGTAGCCAAGGTTGATGTCCAACTCAGGACACCCTTGTCTCAGCTTACTACTGAGTTTACACCTGAGCACCACCTCACTCAGTTAACAAGTGTTTGTGTCTCTGTGTTTGTGTGCGTGAATGTGAATCTGGGTATTTGGGTGCAAGCCAGAGGACAACCCCAGATGTTATGGTGTTCCTCAGGTGTGACCCAACTATTTTTTAAGTCAGAGTCTCTCGTGGGACTCAAACTCCAGGTAGGCTAGGTTGGCTGGCCAGAGATCCAGCTTTTTCTATTTGCCAAGCATAGGGAATACAAACATAAATGACCACACACAGTTTCTTTTTATGTGGGTTCCTAGAATCAAACTCTGGTCCTCCAGTTTACAAAGTGGCTCTCCACTCACTGAGCCATCTCTCTAGACCTAACTGGTATTTTCATAAGCGTAAAGACACACATGCAGAAAGCCATAGGAAGAGGAGGCAGCAGCAGGAGTTCATTAGCCCGGCATACCCTGAGCTATCAAAAATCATCGAAGGCAAAAAAGATGCCTTCCCTAGCCCTGCAAGACAAGTGCAATCCTGCCACTACCTTGATGTCACACTTTTGGCTCCAGATCTGCAGCATAACTGCTTTCTATTGTTTTAAGCTACTCAAGTTATGAGAGCTCCAGGAATATATATAGTAAATCAAGTCAACAAAAATAACCCTAAAGATTTCAACAACATAATTAGCATTTTTTAAACTAATGGGCATGTCCTCAAATCCATTCTCAATTATTTTAAAAATACACATTCCTTTTTTCCATACACAGCTTGTCTATATAAGGTTGAATAAAACCATGGCTTAAAATAATTTCAGTCAACAGTGCAGAGTTGGAATCATTTTTATCCCCTAAATAAGCAGGTACATAACCCAAGTGTGAGAAAAATTGTCTTGGATGTCTTCAGCCCTTCCTTGTAGTAGAGACAGCTTGTTGTCCTGTACTTAGAAAAGGATACAGCTTGCTAATTAGCCACAAGCAAACAAGTGCACCGAGGCTCTCTGTTTTATCCACTGTGGAAGGTTCTTACAGGACTCAGATTTTCACAGACACAATTCTAATTTTGTTTCTAAACCAATGCTCAAGTTACTGTCCCAGTCATTGCTACCAAGATAATTAGTCTTAAAGTTTCAGCCCCCAGAAGCAAGAAGAGGTTTTTGGTTTTGGTTTGGTTTGGTTTGTCATTGTGGTTGTTTCTCCTGGTGTTGGTGATCAACCTGAGGCTTCATAAGCAAACATATAGAAAGTTAACTCGATTAAGTGACCTTGGCTTGAGCCACATGCGTTTTACATGCCTCTCACCAAATATCATGTTAACATTCACTGAATATAGAAAAAAGACAAAAGAGTCCAGGTATTTTCAGAAAAGAGCCACAGTCAGTCCCCTCGCTGCCATAGCAACAAAGGACAGCTGCCAAAATAGAGTAATGTACTGGGGATGTTGGTGTTGTAGACCATCTTCTGCCTTTTCCTTCGTTACTCACCAGGGCTAGAACTGGATTCTTGCTTTGTTTGTTTGGTTTTTTTGGTTGGTTGGATGGATGGATGGATGGATGGATGGATGGATGGATGGATGGATGGTTGGTTGGTTGGTTGGTTGGTACAATTTTTTTTAACTCTGCAATATGTGTACACGTCCTGGAATACAAAGATCAGGTAAGAGAGAGCTCTTTCTACTTTTGAAACCCACTGACTCCTGACCCCTAGCACAGAAAGAACTCCCTTATAATTGAATCTGGTCTGGGGTTGGAGATTTAGCTCAGTGGTAGTGCACTTGCCTAGCAAGAACAAGGCCCTGGGTTCGGTCCTCAGCTCTCAACAACAAAAAAAAAAAGACAAAATTGAATCTGGTCTGGAAGGAGGGAAGTTTGCTAAAGGTTGTGCACTAGACTATCTGAAGAAAGGTCAGTTGCCAGGGTTTTGGCCTTAGTAACAGTACCTCTTGGAGGCTATTCCTCCAGGAATTATGTCATGCCTCTGAACAAAGACCTCTCTGGTTGCCACTTGTGGTGCAAAGTAAGCTTTACAAGAGATAGTTGATTGAAGATGTAAACTGACAACTCTGTAGGATAGATCTGTAGATACAGCCAAACAGTCTCATGACCAGAAGACGTTCATAGATTCTCACCAACTCTACCTGCAGAGCAGGTCGAGACTTCATCTCACTGACTAGCTGCCTCTGCCAGAAGATGTCACATGACAGGTGTCAAATTTCTGTATAGTTCTCATTCTTCCTGGTATTGTGGCTTCTTTCTAAACAAGGTTGACCTCTTCTGAAGTTTTGACCCTTAAAGGAATAAAGTGATACTCTCTGAGAGCCTCTCCTCAGATATCAGGTATCATCGAATTCCCGGCTCTCAGAACAGAACTGTGATGTTCCAATTGCCCTTTCTGAACAAAACTCTTTTAGCATGTGTGTGTATACATGTGCATGTGCATATGTGTATGTTCAGACCCGTGTGGGCAGAGGACAACTTTCAAGAGTCAATTCTCTCCTCCTACCGTGTGAATCTTAAGGAATGAACTAAGATCATTAAGCTTGGCAGCAAGAACCTTTACTCACTAGGCCATTATATGCGTAGTTTTCAAGATTTAAAGATACTATCCATGATAACCAAGTAGCTGATCAAAAGTTGATGAATGGTAGCTATGCCTTTACTTTCAGGAACCCAAGTTAAACCCAAAGTCTTAATTAATTGCGTCATATACATGAGTATCCAGAGTCACATTCCTTTTGGGAGTCGACCATCATCATCCAGCTGGTGCAGGGGTGGGTGTGGGAATGGGATGGCTGGGATTATGTCTCAATGTCAAACTGCATGCTTGCCACACACAGAGCCTTGTCTACTCTGAGAAACATAAACGTGCATGGGTTCTCCTTTACTTAAGCTGCAACATTCATGTTTACTTGAAACTATTCTCCCTCTTTGTTGTTGTTGTTTTTAAATTTCACTGTAACTATGTGTTGTGTGTTGATTCCCATCAAACTTCCCACTTAACACCACATTTTCCCTCACATTGTACCCATTTTCCTGCTTGTAATGTAGCTCCTTCTTTTTCAATGGACTACCATGTCTTTTAGCAAGTTGACTGGGGTTACAGCTACATACTTCTGAGCTCCAGAGAAGGGCAGCTGGAGGACACATCGTGATACTCCTGACACCTACACTATTACAACTTTCTTCTCCAATGATTCCCAATGTCCATGTCAAAGGCTGTCTTTTTCTGGTTACCTCTAACTGTTCCCATTCTTCTGCAGACCCTACAGTCAGTAAGAATTGTCCTGAGCATTCAGATTTAGTCTTTCCTTCAAATGATTTAGCTCTAACAACAGAAACACTTCTAACTTCAAAGACTTGCAAGGGTTCTCTCCTAACTGCTCCCCTGCCCTGTCTTGTCTCTCTGCTTCCTTTGTTTATTCTCTATCCCTACCAGCCTTCCCTGCACCACCAAGAAAGAAGGAAGGAGGAAAGGCATGTAGCCTCCATCCATCATGCTTAAGTCACACTAATGCTCTATACCAGGCTGCCCAGATTCCAAGGTATACAGTACCTGAACCTCCTGTCCTTTCTGGCAGCTTTGTAAGCAACCTGAGAGCTCTTGCTGCTCATCCACACACTTCCGTGTTCCTCCCAGCTCCTCTCAGCACAGCTCCCTGGCTCAGTCTGACAGGCTGTCTCACAGGGCACCATGTGACATGCATGTTCACAAGACAAACATGTCTAACTTCTTCCCTATAGGGCGGTACTGTCTCTCAGACTGTAGATGGGAAGAATGAAGCAGAGGAACTAAGTCGATGATCTGAGTAACTCGAGAAACTGTGTCAAAACAAAAATGAGCGTTTTGATGGGTAGAAAGGAAAGTGAACAAATCATGGAGACCAGTGGTCCCTGAGTGGCTGGACATCCATGGAGGGACACTTCTGACACCACTCAAAGGTCTCTCCACACATACCATCCCTTTTCCACAAGATTGATCAGAGATGCCAAAATATGCCTGCCAAAACACCAGGCTGCTGGTGATTTATTTGCCCATGGCTTCTGTTAACCAAATTGAGCGTCTACAATGGGCCAGAGCCTGGGAACACAAACAAGGGTTGAAAGATTCCTGTCTTCAAGCAGCTCACTGCTTACACATTAATGCAGATAACAGCGATAAAAGAAAGCAATCAGCCTCAGAATAAACCATTCAAAATGTTACGATATGACATATAAAGTAGTAATGGGCCACTTCAAACAGAACTAAAGAAGAGTTTGGCCTTTGAGAAATCTGGCTGCATTCCTTAAATTGGAGTGTATTTTTCTACATATCTTTTACAGTTCACAAAACGTGTTTCAGTCATTACATCAATGTTTCTAGTTAATTTACTCTATATACTACCAAATGTATGCACAACTTATTTAATATGTTATTTTAAAACATGGAAACATCAACAGACAGCATCCACTTTGGGTTTGGTTTTGAGTTTTTTTGGCCCCTTTGTTTCAGATTTATTTTTTTAAGGTGGGGGTGGATATTGCATTTGAGTGCATGTGTCTGTGGATGCCAGAAGCATGAGATTCCACTGCAGCTGGAGTTATTTGCCGTTGTGAGCAATCTAGTATGGGTCTGAAGTCATCTTCTGCAAGTCCAGTATGTGCTCTTAACAGCTGAGCCATCTCTCTAGCTTCCCTTACTCCATTTTTATTATATCTATTTAGGGGGCTGTGCATGCCACACTTACATGGATATGAGAAGACAACTTGCAGGAGTTGGTGCTCTCCTTCTGCCATGTACATTCAGGGATCAAACCCAGGGCATCAAGTTTAAAGGAGCTTGCCTTTACCCAAAGACCTCACCCACTAGCACTAATCTGATTTTTTTTTTTTTGAGACAGAGTCATTCACTGGACTGTTCAAGTTAGACTGGCTGGCCAGGGAGTCCCAGGGATCTGCTGTTTCTGCCTCTCTTGGCCTGGGATTACAAGCACATGCCATCATGCTTACATTTTCTTACCCTGGCTCTGACTTCGAACTTAGGTCATCTTGCTTGTGCAGCAAGCATGTCAACCAGCAGAACTATCTCCTTAATCTTTATCACTGTTTTGCCTTGAAAGGAAATTTGCCTTTCGTGGCAATATTCTCTGCTTACAACTAACCTGCAAATGAATTTCCCTCAGTTGGTGACACCAAAGTTAAACGATGAGACTGGCAACATCAGCATGTATCTGCTTCAGTGGGTATTGAAAGAACACGGTCCCCATAGCCTCATAGGGAGTGGCACTGTTAGGAGGTGTGGCCTTGTTGAAAGAACTGTGTCACTGGGGGTGAGGTTTGAGATTTCCAGTGCTCAAGTCGGGCCCAGCTCACCCTCTTCCTGCTGCCTTCCAATCCAGATGTAGAACTCCCAGCTACCTCTCCTGTACGGTGCACTACCATGCTTTCTTTCATGACACTAATGGACTAAACCTCTGAAACTGTAAGCCAGCCCCAATTAAACATTTTCCTTTATGAGTTGCCATGGTCATGGTGTCTGTTCCCTACAAAAGAGCATTCATTAAGACAGCATGAGGGTAAACTTCAGCATCAACACCAGCATCAACAAGGAAACTGTTAAAATGCTTCTGCTCTTATCCCTTTCAGCCAGTCTCTGTCTGCTTGTAAGTTTTATTCTCTTTTATTCCAAATATTGAGGATAATCAGATGTGAGCTCTAGAGCTAAGTTGAAGCTTCTATAATATTGCCTCTACCACACTTACCACCGGTGAAAAGGCCCAAAGAGCTTCTTGGGAAAGGCCTTCAGTTCTGTAATTAACCAAACTGTCATGTAAATTATGTGCAGATGCCCTTCTCTGCTCACAGCTTCTTAGCTTTTTCCCAAGTGTCTCAGTGCCTTTGTGCCCGTACTGTACAACACCTCATTCACAGCCTCATCCTGTCTTTCCCTAACTATGATAGCCCAGGAGCCAATACTTCTACCTTCCCCTTTAGTAAGATGACCATTCACTGAGAAGCCTAGTCTGGTCTTGGCTGAGTCTTTGCAGAATACTTTTTGGGGGATTAGGTTTAGTTTACATGTTTCTTCCAAGGGACATGTTATATGATGAACCTGGTCTCCAGTATAGCCAAAGGGAGGCCATTATCAGCCCACTCTAAGCTCTGCCTTCCTGACTCTCTATTTAGTCTCTCTCTCCTGTGCATGTTCACTACCATGATGAGATCCAGACAAGGAACTCCTCACCAGGACCCACAGCAACTATGTGGCCCAACCTTATATCTCAGCTTTCATAATGTGAGTTAGGAAACCTCTTTGCTTAATAAGGTCTAGACTTAGAAATTTAATTGTAGTAAGAGAAAACTATCCAATACAGTATTTCTGAATAATTTCAGTTTCAGTGAACTACCCTCTTTAACTGGCCAGATTATACAGTATTTTTAATGGTGCTTTTTTTTAATCCCACCACAGAGTTTCCCAAAGAACTCTGTTTGGGAAAGTTATGGTTACTTTTGTTTTGTTGGGTTTGTTTCAGAGGTCATGAAAAGAACAAGGTGGCCAGTGCTCTTTACAATACAGGAAGTCCTAGAACAAACCCTTTGGCTCACAGGGAGCCAGTCCTGTCTGGCAACTTCATTCATGGCTCACCAGGCTGCCAGCATGTTGACCTTGAAGACACCGAAGCAGACTACATATCTATGTGGGCTGCATTCCATTTTAGGTGGTCTTGTGGGCTACGTTTTAGGATTTTTTATTTATGGTGTTGTTCTGTTTTGTCCTGTTTTATGGACTCCAGTTTGGTAGCTGGATTGACTCTCATTGGAATATTTTATTTGGATAACTTGAGACCCTCAGGCATGATTATATTTCTTAATAAACCAAACAAATAGATTCTAACTCTTTTTCTAATCCAAATGTTCTCCTCCCTCTCACAGTAGTTCCCTAGATTTAAACCTCCCAAAGTATAGGAATGATGCCCTTTTAGTGGAGAAAAAAACATTTTAAAACGATGGAATATGGGGATTGAAGAGCTGGCTCAGTAGTTAAGACCACTTGCTATGCTCTTTTAGGGGACCTAGATTTAGTCCCAGTACCCACACAGTGGCTTACCATTGTATGTAACTCTGGCTTCAGGGAACTTAATGCCCAATTCTGGCTTCCGTGAACACTGAACACATGCGCTGTAATACATACATGCAGACAAAATACACACAAAACAAAAGTAAATATTAAAATAAATAAATAAGTAAATAACTTTAAAAACAAAATGAAATTCATGGCACATTTCCCCCCAAAAAAATTTGGTCTGCATTCCTAACCCTCTAAAGATTTCTCTAAACTCAAAGACATATGCAGAAGGAGAAGAAAAATTAATGTTTAATGGAAATTGAGACATGTTTTAATATGGAGCTGTTAGGGTGATTTTAGAAGTAGTCCCTCTGAAAAGAAATTCCAGTTATTGACCAAACCTCAAGACTGGGTTGACTTGGTTCTACCACCATTACATTAATTCCCAAGCTAACTTTTTGCCTTCAAATATGAGTGGAAACTAAATCCCAAGTTAGAACAGAATTTAGATCAGTCAAAATATTATTTTAAGTATTTTAGAAAGTTGTGCCATTTCTATTTCTAGTATTTATTAAATATGGCCAGGTGCTGAAGTGATGGCTCCGCATTAAAACCATGGTACTGGGCCTCGAGGATACACGAGTTTGGTTTCAGCACCCACATCAGGCAGCTGACAACTGCCTATTACTCCAGCCCCAGGAGAGCCATCACCCTCTTTAGACCTCTTTAAGTACTGTACTCATACCCACAAACCCATACTCAGATACATGCATATAATTTAAAAATAAAAACAAAATATTTTAAAAATATTTTTAAAAAGCAGTATGTGACAAGCATTTGAGATTCACTAAACATGCTCAAGACTTTCTGTTCCTCATGGAGTGTCTAGAAGCACTCATGTTTTAATGTCCCTCTAGTCTCCTTTAGGGCTCTGATTTCTTGGGCTCTGGCAACTCCCTTTTGTCCCCTAGACTCTGGTGAGGTCACTGCTCTTAGGCATGTGTGATCTGTGTTTTCTTTGTTGTGTCTTGTCTTCCTTTAACCTTTGAGCTTCTTAATAACCAATCTCCTGTATTAAGTCTACTCTGTTTGAAACAAGGAAGCATTTCATTTATAATATTTTTATTATTCTTTGAGAAATTCATCCCCTAATTCTCCTACTAACTCCTCCTAGATCTCCCCTTCATCTCTCACTTTTCTGTGCTTTTTAATAAACTGTTGATTCCAACTTATGCTGGAGACAATTCCATATATTCATGGGGCCCTCAGCTGGAGATAAATGACCTCCCAGAGACCAAAAGGAAACGGAGTCACCCACCATCTTCCAGAAGTCATCAACTGTCAATAGTTCCTCAGGTAAGGTTGGAGAACCCCTATCCCCTTGGGCTTTTCCACTAAGGATTCTAACTGGTATGGGATGAAAAGCTAATCAAAGACCCTCTTACTCCTGGAAAAAGCAGGGAATGAAACCTGGCTAAGCTCGCTCTCTCTGTGTGCTCACTACAATGATCAGCAAGTGAGGAACAACTCCTGTAAGGATACATGTCTGGGTGTCACCGAGAATCATATCTCCATCCACCATGTGGATGGGTCTGTGCTGAATGGAAGGAACAACCTAGGACAACAAGGTTCTGTATGAGCAACAAGACCAAGGAAGGAAGAGGGAAGGAGTTGTCAGGTAGGATCTTGATGATACATCCTGCGTGCAGGAGGACGATCTGTGCCAATAAGGATCCGGGGGCAAGATGGTTAGAGGAGATGAGTAATGCTACCTGAACTAGAGGACCACTGACTGGAACACTCTCTGAGTCTATAGAACTCAGCAAGCCAAGCTCTTCCTTCTCGATCCTCACTAAGACCAGGCTTCCAGGACCCCCTTTCCACCAGTGCTCCTGTGAAGGTGGCTTCAAGTCTAGATGCTGCCACACCCACTGCTCACCAAGCAGTTCTCACATGACTGGCTGTCAGCACCACTAATCTGTGCTCTTCTCCAAAAGTTCCAGTGTTAGGCAGTCCACTGCTCTGAACAGACGCCAAATAGCCAAAGGAAAAGTAATCCATCGTCTAATCCATTCAACTAATAAGAACGATGACAGCACTAATGGCTGACATTAGTGAACATTTACCTTTTACCAGAATCTCCTCTGAGCACATTAAGGATTAGCTCATATAATCCTCACTGCAATCCTCGGACATGAATATCACTGTTATTTTTATTTCCCAGGTGAGGACTCTCAAACACAGAAAGGTTAATAACTTAACAAAGGTCACTCAGCTTGTAAGGGCTGGAGCTGTATAGTCTGAAATTTTTCTTATTTGACAGCAAGCAAATCCAAGTAGGTACTATCAAATTGTTATCCAGATGTGCTTGGACAATATCCATATCTGAAGGAAGAGATACTGAGTTCATGAAGATGAGGCTCATGAACCTCTTCTGCCTTTTCCATGTCAGGCCATGGTTGCTCATGGTGCATTGACCTGAATCCAAGGGGTCAGGACACCCATCACAGGAGCCAAGAAGGACATCAGTCTAGTAGTCAGGAAGTCCATAGACAGCTGTCAACTTTCAGACATCAGCCCAGGGATCATAGAGCAGAGCTAAAGGAAACCTTGGTCAGAGATCAGTAGAGAAATCTGCCCCAGAGACCCAGATACCAGATTGAGACTCGATACTAGAGTTAGAATAAGCAGACTGAGAATGCAGCTCAATATTTAGAATATTTGATTAGTTTGTGCAAAGGCCCAGGTTCAATGCCAAGTATGGTCAAAAATAATAACAGTATAAAACCAAGCAAAAAGCAGAGTTTTTAACAAATGCATCTACAACACAACTCCCACACATAGAGGTCTTTTCAGAAGAGGGGCAAAAAGATTGTAAGAGCCAGAGGAACAGAATTTGCTGTGGGATTGTGTCTCCTAGAAATGTCAGAAGCTACACTCATAAAATCTCTCACCCAATGGCTACCTAAACATGCTCTGGGCAGGGACAACATGGTGGACAGGGGAAAGCTCATGAGCCTTCAACCGTAGACAAGGAGCTACAGGCAACCAAGAAGAGCTGAGAGCCAGAGAAATGGGGACATGCAAAACGGCTGGGTATCCAACAGCAAGTGATCAGCTCTGAAAATGTGTTCATACAAATAGCATGACTCAAACCAAGCAACTGTATTTACATGTTAGAAATATGCACATGCACACATGGGGAAACACACACACGTGAATGTGCATGCACCATGTGCAACAACAATTTTAAAAAGAGAAGTCATGAATCTGAAAGAGAGCTGTCTAGGAGGGGACAGTTTAGAAAGAGAATAAGAAGAAGGGAGAAAATATGTAAGTAATTTTCAAAATTCAGCTACTAATAATAACTAGATATAGGGCTGGAGAGATAGCTTAAAGGTTAAGAGAACTTGTTCTTCCAGAGGTCCTGAGCTCAATTCCCAGCAACCACACAGTGGCTCATAACCATCTGTAAGAGGATAGGCATACATGTAGGGAGAACATTGTATATGTAACGAATAAAGAAATCCTTTAAAAAAAAAAACAAGAGAGCCCTAAAAAGAAAGATTTAAAAAGTGTTCTGTGTATGTACACATGTTTACTCTGTGTGTGTGTGTGTGTGTGTGTGTGTGTGTGTGTGTGTGTGTTTTCATTCAGAGTTTAGAGGACAACCTCGAGTGTCAGTCTTCACGCTGCACCTTGAGGCAGGGTAACTTGATATTTGCTGATGCACAAGCCAAGCTATCTGACCCTAGAGAATCTCCCATCTGCCCTTCGTCCCGCTGGAAGGACATTGAGATTACAGACTTGCACTGTGGCATCCAGCTTTATGTGGGTCCTCATAATCAGAACTCTTATGCTTGTGTGTCAAACACTTTACCACTGAGCCATCTCCACAGCCTCTCAAGAATTCTCCTGCGGATAGTTAAAATAGACCATACATAACAATGAGTAACTTAACTCCAGGAGGGCAGGAAACTGGTCCAGGCTACATCACTCCCTGGCATACACTCCACATTGTTTGAGGAGTCCCAGTTGCCCAGTCTCAAGAGCTGTTACCAACTGCATGCCCAACATAGTCAGAGACTCCTGAGCACAAGCTTTGCAAGAGGAGCCATGCCAGGCTCTCTCACACTGGGTCTATGCACAGAGCTAGGGCTCGGTTATATTTAGGAACACATGAACAATACACACTATGGTGAAATTTGACATGCGTTTTGGGGTCTTACAGCTGAGAGGGAATGAATGTGGCCTCCACACGCTAGGCAGACAGGCAGGCAATTGCTCTCTTTCTTTCCAAAGACTCTTCATATATCCAGATTTCTATATATTCGTTTGTTCTAGTCACACTGCTGACCAAAGCTGCCTTTGTCACTGAGCACTCTGAAAGTCTCATAAGAATGGATGGGATACTCTGATATTTTTGAATAAACTTTAGCAACAGAACCAATTATGATCAGAAGCAAAGTGTCTCCGAATTCTTCTTCTCCTTTGTAACTATCCTTTATGAATTGGTTTCCAGCTGGTTAAAATGTTACTATAATATATACGTGTGTGGGTGTGTGCTCTACATGTATGTGCACATATATGTATATTATATGTATATATGTGCATATGTATATATGTTTTATACATATATAAGTATGTCCATGTATGTATGTGCAACAGTGCCACATGGAAGCCAGAGGACAACCTGAGGAGTAAGCTCTCTTCTTGAGCTTGGATCATCAGGCTTGGTGACAAGTGTCTTTACCATCTCTCTGGCCCAATATACTGAACTCTTATCCAGAAATGCAGGATTTTGCAAAACTCTGTTCTTCAGGTCTCCTTTTCCTTGTAAAGATTCTTTTGCAGTTTGCTCATCCCAGGCCCTAGTAACCCTCAGCCTTGGCCATTGGATCTTTAATCCATCAAGTCACATGTCATCAGGTGCCTTCTGTCACCAGCTGTGACATTTAAAGTGCCTTTGTCAGATAATTTCACTTTAATCTTCATCATTTAACCCTTTCACCATAGCAAAAACATGTCTACTGCAAGAATAGCAAAAGACATAAAACACCAAAAATAGGGAATTTAAAATTCTGTGATATTGCCAGGCAGTAGTGGCTCATGCCTTTAATCCCAGCACTTGAAAGCAGAGGCAGCAGAATCTTATGAGCCTTCCCTACAGTTCCAAGATACCCAGGAATATACACAGAGAAGACCTATGTCAAAAAAAAAACCTATAAACTAATGAATAAATAAATAAACAAGTAAATAAATAAATACCTGTGAAATTTTAAAAGGAGACTTTTGCTTACATTTTTTGTTGTTGTTGTTGTTGTTGTTGTAGGTTTCTAGTAGTTTTAGTCTTAACTCAGGACCTAACTTTCCTGGCAACCAACATTGCTTTTCTATGGAAATGTTCTTCATCTTTTCCTTTATTGTTTAATAATAATAAAGCTACTTAGTTATCTTGCTTGCAAATATCATACCTTCTACACGGTTAATTTTCCCTCCTTCCTATCCATGAGACTCAGATTAAATAATACTATATAATAATAATAATAAAAGAAGTCTTTCTTTGAGTGGTAAGTTCATTATAATAAAATGATCTTTATAAAAAGGATATTAAAACAAATATAAAGGAACAAATTAGACAGTGATTCAAAATGAAATGAAAAATCTTGGGCATGTTGGTATACTCAGCAAAATCTGTCTCAACATAAAGGGAAATGATACAAATCACACAGGATTATGAACACCTATAATCTCAGCATTCAGAAGGCTAAGGCAGGAGAAAGAAGATGCAGAGGCCAAAGCCATCCTGAGCCATACAGGAGATTGTGTCCAAAAGACAGGGAGGGAGAGAGAAAGGGAGGGAGAGGAGGGAAAAGATGATGAGAGGAAAGGAAATGTGAGGGAAAGGGGGAGGGAAAGGAAGGAAGGAGGAAGAGAGGGAGGGAGAAAGGAAGTGAGGGAAGAAAGGAGAGAGGAACAGAAGGGAGAGAGGGAGAGACAAAATATTTCTTTGGAAATGTCGAGAGTGGTAAAACACTGGATATTTTATTTTCTAAAACACTTCATGTGTACAGTCTACAATAGCAGACAACCTTTGACTATCACACAGTGTGAGACGTCACTTCTATGCTTCTATGTATCAGCGAAAAGCAAGTTTTACAAAAGTCAAAGAACAGCACCACAGTTTTTGGATACAGTTCTAGAATTTCCCACATTTCACAGTACCTTTAAGCTGCCAGTGTTAGCTCACAGTGAGAAGCCGGTGCCTGGAGCCACTCCCTGTAATCTCATTCAAATGTCAGCGACAAGCAAACTGTAACACAGCAGCAGTAGTAGTAGGAAGCATGTCTATTCTACACATACGGAAACTAATATTGAGAAAGGTAAAAATAAAAATTCCCCTAAATTCAAGAACCAGAGAGATACAGACCGAAGCCCAGGGGTCTACCACACTGTGCTGTGGCATTTACAGTAAGGCCTAGAGCAGCGTCTGCAGACCCTCCAGCTCAGAGAAGAGCATGCTCAGATGCTCACATTAAAGTCATAATTACCCAGGCTCCGTGGCTCCTGAACCCCGCCAGGTGATCTGGCTCCACTCCCCTGTCTCCTACACTCGCTCGTTTTCCTCACATAATTACTAACTTTGTCTCCTACTTTTTGAGACAATAAAATCTATCAGAAGGCCATTCCTTTGTCTACCCCAAACTTGGTAGCCACCCACATTTCTGTTGATGTCCTGTCCTCTCCTGATTCAACATGACTCTTACTGTGTGTGGAACATTGTGGACAGATTCCTTCAGCGTGGGTGCTGTCTTACCTATCCACTCTCCTTCTTCATCGCTGTTATCAGTAGTGAAGCCTCTTAGCAGAGACTTAAGAATAAGTCTCCAGAATAAGTTTGGAAACTCTATTTTACAGAGTGGTAACCATCAATAAAAACAATGTATCATTGATGAGCACAGTAACTTACCCCTGTAATCCCAGAATTTAAGAAACTGAAGCAAAAGAATTCCCATATGGTGAAGCTAGCTTGGGCTACATAGGGAGGTCCAAGTGAGTGTGAGATATATAGCAAGATCTCATATGAATAGTGATGATGATGATTGTGGTAATAACCATAACAATAATAATAATATTGTACTATGTATTCCTATCTTTGTTGCTGTAAAGAGAAGGCATCATGACCACAGCAACTCTTATATTCAGATTTAGTCCATTACTGCCATGGAAGGAGGAATGGTGGCACACAGGCAGCCATGGTGCTAGAGACACAGCAGAGAGTTCTATATCCAGATTGGCAGGCAGCAGGAAGAGAGAGTGACACTGCCCAGCTTGAGCTTTTGAAACCTCAAAGCCCATCCCCAGTAACAGTTTCTCCAGCAAGGCGACACTTACTACAACAAGGCCACACTTTCTAATAGTGCCACTCCCTGTGAACCTTGGGGACCTTTTCATTCAAATCACCACACTTCTGAATTACTAAAATTCAATTTTTAATATTCTCAACACAAAAGCATGTAGGGAATATGATCACTATGTCAATTTTCTTGATTCAATTTTTCTATCATGTATATATCACATTTATCCACTTAACACATAATTTTTATTATTTTACTTTCTCATGGGTTTGTTGCTACTGTTGCTTGGTTTTTTTGACATGGGGCTCACCATATGAATTCACAATCCTCCTGCTTCAGCCTTCTGGTTCTGGTACTATGTCCATGGACTATTAGATGCATACTTAATGTGGTGGAAGGACAGCATGGATTCCTGCATGGATTCCTGAGTCCCACAAGTGTCCTCTGACTGCCACACACATAAAGAGAGAGAGGCAGGCAACAGCACGGACTTTTGAAACCTCAAAGCCCACCCCCAATTACATACCTCCTCCAACAAGGTCACACATCCTAATCCTTCCCAGTTTTATTTTTTAAGATTTATTTATTTATTTTATATATGTGAGTACACTGCTGCTGTCTTCAGACACACCAGAAGAGGGCATCAGATCCCCATTACATATGGTTGTGAGCCACCATGTGGTTGCTGGGAATTGAACTCAGGACCTCTGGAAGAGCAGTCAGTGCTATTAACTGCTGAGCCATCTCTTTAGCCCTCCCAAACAGTTTAAAGAAATAAGGAAAGAAAGAAAGAAAGAAAGAAAGAAAGAAAGAAAGAAAGAAAGAAAGAAAGAAAGAAAGAAAGAAAGAAAGAAAAGTGGATGGCTGTCTTGAGCAACAACACCCAAGTATATTTTCTGATTTCTTCATACATGAACATACATGCACACCTTCACCCCTCCCCCACCACAAACTAGTGAGGGATTATTCTACCCACCCTTCCCAGCAAAGTTAAGAAACTGTCAAGTAACACTCCCTGTACAGGTGAACAGGAAGCCTGTTGCTCCTCTCAGTGGTGACAAAGGCCTTCTCCATCACCTGTGGTTCCTATCAGGCAACACTCAGCAGCAGGGGATGTGACTTCATTACTCTTTACTGTCTGTCATGTCACATTACTCTTCAGGCCCTGCCAGAGCCCTCGAGAGGCTGACGTGTTATGACCTGACACCAGTCACCCAGCCCTGTACCTCATTAGTGGGCTCTGCAAGGGCGAGAGCGAGGGGAGCCTGCACTGTGCCCCGCGCTCTCCACTACTTATTAGTCTCTTGATCTTCCTGTGGCTGTCGTTGGGGCTCAGAGTTTTATGTCCTGGTCAATTTCCAGGTGACAGCTTTTAGTGTCTAAGTGATCAAGGAGAGTTGCTGTCCCTCCCCCTAGTGACAACCAGAAACAATCACAGGAAATTGATCATGTTGGATAAACTCACCTGATCCTAAAAATGATATTGGCTTCGTGCTCCAGGGCAGGGCAAAAACAACTGAAAAATAATTGCCAGTATACCCCAGAGGAAAATTCTTTCTCTTCCCCAAATTTGGCAATCAATCTAGCCCAGCACACGTGACTAACAATCACCACTGAAAAGAACAGAAAAGTCCACTTACACATCAAACCCTGCAGAGATTTGGTTTGAATTGGGGTTATTCTTGCCTCTGTTTTTCTCTTTCCTTATGAAAGCCTCTGTAAAGGCCAGCGAGAGTTTACACAATAGAGACAAAATCATCACACCTGGAACCAGAACTGTGTCCTGGTCACTCTTCCTGTCTATCCTCAGAACACTGTAATATTTCCCTATGCTTTCCTTACTAGTTCCAGGATTTAAAACGTTCCCCAAAATGTGTGTATGTTGGCCTTTTTTGTCTCCATTGCAGAATTTGAGTATCATAATCTGGGGTCATTTGTAAAGAATTTTATTCAGCTTTCCATTCTGTAGGCATGAAACCTACATGTAGTTTACCTCTGATGGAGTCCTTCTTGCCACATAATGCTACAGTGGAGAACATCATTTGTAGAGACAGAACAAAAGCTCTGTCAACTCAAGTCTGTCATATTCTTCTAAGAAAGCTAGCAGTCTTGTCATGGGCTCTGGTAAATGAGCCAGGGTCAAATTTCAGAACAATGTTCTCTGTTTTCTGTGTCATTTTACAGTTAAGAGAGTCAGCAACTAAGAAACTCTCAAAGTGTCCAGCAACAAGGTAAGTTGACTAAAGAGAAAGAGGCTCGCTGACAGTGCAGCTTCCTATGAGCTGCTGGAGATGGTGTTTCCCACCTACACATCTCATGACATTTTGGCCTGTGTATCTGTAGACTCACTGGTTAGGTGCGTATCCTTGTGCTTCTTTACATCTTGTCTCGGGTACAACAAAAACCATGAAACTAATAAGATAAAGATTATAAAGGGAAATAATATACTTAGTTTCCTCATTTTTAAGGGTGATTTATGCTCAAGCCTGTGGTTTAGCTTACTTGGGTCCAGGGTAAAAGAGGAGCTGAGCATGCTGAAGCGTCCCGATGAGCTGGGCGGCTTAGCTGGACCCTAGCTCCGCTGTGGGTTGATTACTGTGCCTCTCTTATTGGGCTTCCTGTACCCTCTGGGACACAGCCCTGTTAACCCAGAGGAGCACCAATAAACCTCAAATAATCCTTTTATCTTTTTTAATTAAATATATTCTATCAATTTTTCTCTTCCTTCTTTTACCTTCATGCTTTCTCCTCACCTCACTCCTTCTCAAATTAATGGCCTTCCCTTTTGATTATTATTGGTGTGTGTATGTATACGAATGTTCAATGAAAATGATCTCCATATGTATGTGTATATACATATATGCATATACATATATGTGAGTGTGTATAGGTGTATATATACATTTGAATATTTATTTCCCAGTTGGTATACTGTTCAGGAAGAATTAGGAGATAAAATGTAGCCTTGTTGGAAGAGGTGTGCCACTCGGGATGGGCTTTGAAATTTCAAACATTCGCACAAGGCCTAGTCTCATTCTTGCTGCCTCTGCCTGTGGATCAGGAGATAAGCTCTTAGTTTCACCATAGTGAAAGGACAGTAACTCCCCCCCATAAACATATATAAACAGCTGCTGAATCCCTTCAGTGTTGCTTGTGTGTGTGCAGTTTCAGGGATGCCCATCTGTACTGGCTGAGCACTCCTCTTTCACTTCCTGTCAGATGCCTAGACACATGCTTCTAGGTCTATAACATTTTTTAATTTATTTATTTATTTTATGTATATGAGTACACTGTAGCTGTCTTCAGACACACCAGAAGAGGGTATCAGATTCCATTACATATGGTTGTGAGCCATCATGTGGTTGCTGGGAATTGAACTCAGGACCTCTGGAAGAGCAGTCAGTGCTCTTAACCGCTGAGCCATTTCTCCAGCCCCCCGGTTTATAACATTTTAACAAGTCCATATTCATATTCTATAATCTGTAATAAGCATGTACATAATTATAAGCTTGTCTCACTTTATCCCAGATTCCAATTTAAAGCCAAGAATGTCTCTATTCTATCCTGTACTGTGGTGTTAGCTACATGACACTTGGAACATTTGAAAACTCATTATTACTGCTTGAGATGTGCTGACAGCCAAAAGTAGGCACCAGATTTCAAATATTTACTACAAAAAAGTCGCAGGCACTTTTTTGCTGATTACAACTTTAAATGTTACTTTACATATGGTAGAGTAAATCAAGTGTCTTATTAATATTAACATCACCTGTTTTTTTCTTTTAACCTACTTATGATTACAAGAAATTTTTAAATAATATCTGTACTCCATATCATATTTCTATTAAAAAATATTAGCTCAGAGGATAAAGACCCAGAAATATACCAAAGGTATCACAGAAATGAGGTGTTTATCACATTCACTAACATCCTGAGGCCAGACTTAAAGAATTCAATTCACACCCTTATTGTCTTAATCTTCTAAGCTTCTAAGTGTACTACCTGATGTAAGTCCTGTACACTTCACTGCTGCTCTTTGTTTCCTTCCTTCCCTTCCCTTCCCTTCCCTTCCCTTCCCTTCTCTTCTCTTCCCTTCCCTTCCCTTCCCTTCCCTTCCCTTCCCTTCCGTTCTCTTCTCCTCCCTTCCCCTTCCCCCTTCCCCTCCCTCCTCCCCTCCCTTCTCTTCCATCCCTCCTTTCCTTTTCTTCTCTTTTCTTCCCCTCCCTTCCCCTCCCTCCCTCCCCC
Source organism: Grammomys surdaster (assembly GCF_004785775.1). Lineage (NCBI taxonomy): Eukaryota > Metazoa > Chordata > Mammalia > Rodentia > Muridae > Grammomys > Grammomys surdaster. The sequence continues at coordinate 3,180,423 of NW_021621098.1, forward strand.
CCCCCCTTTCTTTCTTTCTCACTATGAGGCCCAAACTGATCTGGAGCTTACAGTCTTCCTACCTCTGCCTCCCACAACTTGGGATTACAGACATGCAAAGCTAAACAAACAAACGCACAGAAAGAATTACAGCTCTGACACCAATCTGGAAAAGTCACATTTGGAAGGTCATAGAGGCAAGGTAGCTAGTTACTTTTGAACTGACCATCTCAAATCCCCATAGTCCTTTACACAGTAAAAGAATTGTCTGGGGTCAAAGAGATGAAGAAGAGGTTAAATGCCGGTGTTTCCTAGCACCTATGCCCTGTGGCTCATAATGCCCTGTAATTCCGGGTCTCCAGATCCAGATTGATCAATCTTTTGGATTTCTCTCATATCATGACTTTCTATGAATAACAGAGTTTTTTCTGTTTTTGTTTAAGCCAGAAATTACCATCCAACAGGTTTCTCGGCATCTAAGCCTCAGTCAGTGGGCAGCTCTACACAGGGCAAGCACAGCTACATCTTTTATAGACAGTGCCGATGATCGTCAAGTGACAGCTTTAAAATGCAGAGGTGGCCTGAAGACACAGAAGGCTTGCCTACCACACAGCCCTGGGTCCTATCCCAAGCACCAAATAAAGCAGATGTGATGAATCAGGCCTGTGATGCCAGCACTCCTGCAATAGAGACAGGAAGAGCAGAAGCGAGTCATCCTTGGCTATATAGTGAATTCAAGGTCAGTCTGGGCTACATGAGAGCTATCTATAAGTGAGTAAGTATATAACAAATAAAATAGCTGCAGAGATGACCCACTGGAGTTGTGTTTCCAGCACCCACCATGCCAGACAGTTCACAGCTGCTCTAGGCATCCAGCATCTCCTTCAAGCATCAGCAATTATGTGTAGAGTCCTACATACAGATAACTTTTAAATATAAATATTAAAAGGCAGGAGTGATGCTTGTAGTGTGTGTGTGTGTGTGTGTGCATGTGTGTGTGTGTGTGTGTGTGAGAGAGAGAGAGAGAGAGAGAGAGAGAGAGAGAGAGAGA
>NW_021621098.1:3181462-3191600 GCF_004785775.1 Grammomys surdaster
GAGAGAGAGAGAGAGAGAGAGAGAGAGAGAGAGAGAGAGAATACAAGCTGAGTAAATATAGATCTCTGATGACCCCACTTCGATGCAGAATTCTGACAACAAATTGTTTTGCAAGCATTAATTGTTCATTTTTTCTGGGACATGTGCCTTTTAAGCTCTCCCTGCAGATGGAGGAGGTTCAAAGATAGCTATTACTCATGAACAATGAGGGGGCTTCTCTTAACCCGTGCTGTGTTTTAAGAATCAACTTCATTTCTCCTCCTTAGATTTGACCAAGTATCTTGGGTTGCTTTATCCATTTCCTGAAATGTGTGCCTTTAGAAAGACAAAACTGTACTTTCTTAAGGGAGAGATGTCACTTTCTTGAGATGTGGGACCACACAGGAAGCACAATGGTGAGAGCAGTGGGATTAGCTGAGCTCCCTCCCTCCACTCTTCCCCAGTCACCGAGGGCTAATTACTTAACCCCAAACGAAGTCTGTTTTACATTAGTAAATTGAAAGCAAGGACTCCAATTCTCCTCTCCCACACAAAGCCAGCAGAAATAAGTTTGCCTGTTTCCTCTGCCTGAGGCATGTAAGCTAGAGCCCTACTCCCAAGCTCTTTCTCCTCAGTCAATCACCCTCAGAAACTAAGGAGAGGCTGAGAGGTAGCAGGACATAAACCAGAGCCAAGGAGAGAAAGCTGTCCATAATGGAAGCCAATCTTAGCGAGCTTGACTCCAATTCTTACATCACTCAAAGCCTAGTGCTTCTTCTGTCTCCAACTCTATTACGGAACGTCAAACCACACTGAAAAAAGAATGAAACAATGTTAGTAAAGCTGTTAGGGTCAAAGGCTGAGTCCTGGTAGCCCTAACAAACTAGGCTCCACCACCCATCTTCAAGGGGAATTAAGGAGACAAGTAATAGCCAAAAAGCAGACAAAGAAGATTATCAATGTGGCCAAGTTGGGAAGAGGGACACAGAGGTCTGATAACAATCACCCCTCCACCAAGTCTAACTTTGGGACACTAATAAGAAGTTAGATTTAAATAGAGGGCACAAAGTTTGCATAACTAAGTCCCAGTCAGAGAGTAGTCCTGCCCACCGTCTGTCCATCATCGATTCTGCTCCATCCCGTCGGACAAGACAGTCTGATAAACTGTCAGAACTATATGCAGCGTCTTTCGGGAAGACACGTTTTTCTTTCAGCTGGACCTAAAGCTTCCACCTTTTCTTTCCCCTGGCATGAGATTTCCAGAGAAATTGCAACTCCATGGATCTATTGTTTCAGTAGTCTGGCAGGGGAGGGGAGGAGAATACAAGTCTCCTTTAGAAACTCTTCACCTATTCAAGCTGGAAGCCCTAACTCTATTGTTCTGCTGTTGCAAGAATGGAAGCAGACAATAGAAAAAACAAAAGCTCGACTGAGTCCCACGGTTTCTGACAGCCTCTTCTGGTCTCCACTGGCACCAGATACAAGTATATGGTGCATCATATACATTCATTCAGACACAGACACAGACTCAGACACACACACACACACACACACACACACACAAAGTAATGTTTTAAAATTATACCTAGACTGAGTTTAGTGACACATACCTAGGATCCCAAATTTTCAGGAGACAGAGTCAGCCTAGCCGGTACAGTAAGACTCCAGCTCTCACTCTCAAAATTAATTAATTTTGAAATGGTAGAGAAATAAGCACATTGTAGTACAGTGGGCCATCAAATGCAAAGCATACATTAAAAATCAAAATATGCAATACACAGTTAAACTGGTGTGTCTCCTCATGGCTTTTTAATAGAAAACATGAGATTTTCATCAGATTGTTGTAGCTTGATTCTTCAACTTATCCTGCTCATGGAGACATATGTACTTCCCTTCACCTTCACGGACTCTTTAATGTCTGCCTAGGAGAAGTTCATTTCCAGGATTTCTTTGATACTAACAGTGTTGCTTGTCACTCAAATGTTTCAACAGATGCGTCCTCAAAGAGGAAGGCACAGTGAAGACTGCTCACCCTTATTCTTCTAAGTATCTAGCCAAATGTCTACTTAAACTGAAGAAGCTGGCCATCTCTGAAGTTCCCCAGGAGTGTCTGCCTACACTATGCTCTGGGTTGCTCATCAAGCCAAATGGCACACGGCCCATGAAGAGGTCAGTGTGCAAATAAGCCCAACCCGGCTTTCTTATTTGCAGTCAGCTTGTCACTATAACTAGGTTCAAAATGTCCTGAAGTTCTAGAAGGCTTACAATGAAGGCTCTGTTTAGAAGCAGAAAAAAGTTTAAAAACAAAACCCAACTATTATTTTTAAAAAAACTATCATTTAAATTACCTTTCGGAACTAAGTAGATAACTCAATCAGGAAAGTGCTTCCCTTGACTGAGTTCAATCCCCAGAATCCATAGGGGAAACAGTGTCCAAACTACTGTGATCCCAGCCCTAGGATAGGGAGGCAGAGAAAAGTAAATCCTGAGGCTCAATGACCAGCCAATCCTAGCCTACTTGGCAAATTCCAGGCAAGTGAGTAGCTTAAACAAACACACACACACACACACACACACACACACACGCACACACACACACACACACACACACACGCGCACACACACACGCACACACACACACACACACACACACAATGAACAGGAAGTGGAGATGGACAGAGCCTGAGGACCAAGCCGCAGCAGATGCTGTCGTCTCTTCATCTTCATTTTTCCTCTACACATGTGCACACACACACACAAAAAATTTTTTCAAGTTTCCCTTGGCTTGCTACTTTCCCACTAAAATGCCGTTTTTAAGATAGCATAACATATGAGACAGGATTTCTGGTCACTGTGGACTAGCAGAGACTTGGTCTACATTTCTGGCTTAAGAAGCAACCAAAACTAAGTATGAATTGCCTTCAGGCTCTGAACTAAAGGTCTCATGGGCTGTGACTACACAGAGGATGGCACTGACAATGGATGGGGTGGCTTTTAGACCTCTGTGCAGGAAAGGAGAATCTACACCAGGGCTGTCAGTGCAAGTGATCAGAATTCCTAGAAGTCAAGAAGGCTGACATGGAAACAACAGAGGGCTGGTATCATGGGAGTAATTCCAGGTCTTTGTAGGAAAGTCTCCTCAATTTTAAATTAATAGGCTGGCAAGCCAAGGACAGGTAAGATTCTGCACAGAGCGTTACCAACCTAAGTGCATTGCTTTTGATAATGCATATTCCATGACAGGTAAGGAAGGCACTCTTGTCAGACCGACAGGCTCAATCTTGTTTATGAAATAAAAAAAGGGAAGAGGCAGAGCGTTTTTGAGGCTGTTTGGCAAGAATCTAACATGGGCCAAGGACAAAGAAATGGGCTGCTTGCCAGGAATCTGACATTGGCCAATGACAAGAAAGTGGGTTTCAGGCAGGAATCTGACATTAGGCTAGAACAAAGAAGTAATTTCAGGCAGGAATCTAAATTTTAGGCTAGAACAAGGAAGTAGGCTTTAGACATGAAAATTACTTCAGGCTGGGACAGGGAAGTAGGCTCAGATATTTTGGTCATCCTGATAAGCCCTCAGAAACAGTGATCACGGGAGTGTTCAGGTATTGCCTTGCTTGTTCTTTGACTATTTATATTTATTGTCTTGCTTGTTCCTTGACTATTTGCACCTATTGTATTGCTAGTTCCTCAACCTAGAACTGACCTTAATACTTGCATGCAATTAAAATGGTATAAAAGCCAAAAGGAGGAGGGGGGATGGGATAGGGGTTTTCTAGGGAGGGGAAATGGGGAAAGGGGATGGCATCCGAAATGTAAATAAATAAAATATCCAATAAAAAAAAAAAGGAAAGTCTCCTCAAGACTTTGGATGAGTCCTGACCTACACATGCAACAAAAGAAATTTCTTTTTGATTTTAAATTTCACATAGGACACAGGATATCTGTGCTACCAGACAAAGCAGAACGGTTCTGTAGCATGGGATAATGGGTGGGATATATATAGTTACTGTCATAAAGATGAGATTAAACTAGAGATTCACTAAAGGTTGATTTTGTTCTTTCCTGACATACCTTAAAAGCAAATCAAAATAAGCCACTACAGGGATGGAGACACAGCTAAGTGGTAGAGAGCCTGCCTAGCAGAAAAATGGTTCTGGTTCAGTCTTTAGTATTGAAAACAACAAACCCACTAACAACAATAAACTCCACTGATTCAAATAAACCATGTACCAGAATAAAAATTGGATGGCATTTTTTAAAAAACACAACAAAATCCAGGGACTAAGAAAGATGGCTCAGCAGTTAAGAGCATATACTGTTCTTTTAGGGAACCCAAATTCAGTTCCCCGCACTCATATCAGGTACTCCCAACGACCTGTACTTCCACCTGTAAGACCAGGACTCCAATGTCTCTGGTCTTCAAGATCAACCTCACTCATTTTCACAAACCTCCACAAGATACATAATTAAAAATAAAAAATACATTTTGTTTGTTTGTTTAAAAATTTCACTATATAACTCTGGCTGTCATGAAACTCACCAGCACACCTGGCAAAAATAAATCTCTGTGATTTGGGTGTTTTTTTTTATAAAAGAATGCAGCAAGTAACAATGTAATATTCCTTTAAAAATGTTTGATTTGAACAAATAAGGTCTCAGAGGAACCTTGTGTTCTGTAAGAAATGTGTTCTATAAGAATGGTTGGAAAAATCAATCAATAGAAACAAAGAAGTAACAGAGGTTCTGAGACTAGCCAATATATATATATATATATATGTATTTAAAGCCGTGAAGAATAACAATAAAACAGGAAGGTGAAACTAATGAGCAAAAAATAAAGATAAAGGGGAACCACAAAAACAAACAAGTCTAAAAGCAGACAGAATAGAAAACAAAAGCAACAAAGAAGGAAACAAGTAGCCAATGAAAGATTTAAACTTCATCAGACAGATAATTAATTACATGGAATATATTAATATGTACTTAAAACACTTCAGTTGGATTTCAGAGTCTCAGACTAGATTGGAAAAGCAGAGAAAGCTAAATATACCTACAAAAAACTTTATTAATAGATAAGTTAAAAGTAAAAAGCTAGAAAATTATGCTCATAAAAATATCAATAAAAGAAAGAATTTCTATATCAGACAACATAGGTTTTAGAACATAGAATCACCTGAGAGACAATTTGTAATAAAGGAGTCACTACATAAAGAAGATATACCAATTTTAAATTTAGATACTGAAACTAAAGTTTCAAAATATACATCAGATTGACGAAATTAAAGGAAAAAAATGGTCAAATCCACAGGAAAGCAGACAATTCAACATTCTTCTCAGTAATTGATTGTCAGAAAATACAGTTACAGCATGTTTGAGCAGAAGTTACTACCAAACTTAAGTTGACTGACTGTCATAAAATATTGCACTCCATGGTGGCAGAACTTACACTCCTTTTGTATGCACCCAGAGCAACCGCTAGGTCAGATCAGCTGTTGAGCCATAGGACAGCTCTATGTCTAGGTGCATATAGAGAAATTAATGAAATTAAAACTAGAAAGCAAAAGTAAATATAAACCAAACTGGAAAACCTCTAACAGACAGATGAGAAGTAAAGGGGAGAAGACACAAGTTCCATCATAGCATAGGAAATAGTACATTGTTAAAGATTTTGTTTTTTACTTTCTTTTGTAATGCTTAGTGAGGGCCTCCAAGACCTGGAGTCTACAAGTAGCCCCTGGAACCCTGCCCCCAAGTTAATTCTGATTGGTGAATAAAGATGCCACTAACCAATAGCTGGGCAATAGTGTCAAGGTGGGGTGGAGGTTTCCAGGGCTTTATGAGAGTGTGTCATGAGGAGGGGGAGGAGAGAGAGAGTCCCCATGGGCTAAGGGCCAAGACAACATGGCCTGAAGGGCTGCCTAATTGGAGCAAAGAGCAGCCTAAGTGAAACATGTGGCAAGAGCTCTGCCATTGGATAGAGAAGAGGTGGACGGAGCTGGGAGTTGGGAGAAGAAGAAGGAGGAGGGGAAGGCGAGAAGATGGCCGTGGATGTGTGCGTGTCTCTAGCAGTCTAAGGTAGTTATTTTCATCAAGGTTAGATTATTGGGTCAACAATTCTAAATTGGGTAGGCATCTTCTGTATTGAGTATTTGCTGATATATAAATCTATTTGGTTAACCTTTAAGCATTAAGAGTCTTTTTTTCTACCAGGTACTGTGAGGGTGGCGGTTATTGCCTGGGGTTGAATGGAGCACTATGAGAATGGTAGAGGTGACCCAAGGGCTATGCTTAGAGCCATGGAGTCCACAGAGCTGACGGAGGGAGGCAGCAGCCACACCAACACCTCGTGGGTCACTGCTGGTGCTCCTGGCCAGCCAGGTACCGTTAGAGTGGGAATATGGCAGAGGCCAGGAGCTAGCCGAGCCGCCTCCTTTTTCAAATACCTCCCGCTACAGAAACATAGTGATGATGGGGTTTTCTATAGGAAGAGAGATTCTAACGCTGTGGAGGGTGGCAGCTTCCCAGATCTTGTGCTGCCTAGCGCATATTTAAAAATATAAAGGCTGTGGGTGTCTTCTATCCAGGAACATAAATGTCTAAGTCGGAGAAGAAGCCTTGAGACAGGATTTTAAGTATTTTTTACTATAGGACATCACTACAGTTCTTACAGCTACCACAAAGAGTGTAAATATTACAAAGTTGATGCTAATTAACTTGTAATTTAGGTGGAACAGAAAACTATTAACATTGAAAAGATTCTTAAAATATTAAACTACTAAAATTTATTCAAGAGAAATGTATAGCCTAAACTACCCTACATACAATAAATAAACTTAGTCTATGGTATAAAAATTTCACATGAACAAAACTCCTTAAGGAGTTTTTGTTTGCAAAGATGGAGACCATTAGAGAAGGCACAACCAAGCACAAGGAGTCTAGTGCCAACCAACACATCTCAGGATGGAGGACCTTTGTGGAAGAGGGGGCAGGAAGATAGTAGGAGCCAGAGCGTCATGTAGGTTGTGACTTCTAGCACTGTCAGAAGCTAAACCCATAAAGTCTCGCTTAAAGGATTGCCTAACCATGAGCTGAACAAGGACAACAGCAATGGACATGCTAAAGTAAATGGGAGACAGACCACACAGCCTCCATACTACACAGAGTTAGTCTCCCCAAGAGAAGAGCACCCCAGCTGGTTATCCCATAACAAATGGTCAGCCCTGAAAACACACATACAAATGACATTATACAGACTGACCAGGCTATGTTTATATATTTAGGGATATAGATAGAGAGATAGAAAGATATATAGATACACACACACAGAGAGACGTATGTGTGCATGTGTGTGTGTGTATACAGATATATGTATATTACAACAGTTAATGAAAAAAGAGATCATAAATTTGAAAGAAAGCAAGAAGACATATAAGGAAGAGTTTGGAAGAAAGAAAAGGAAGAGGGAAATTATGTAGTTCAACTATAACATTTAAAAATTAAAGAGACTTTTTTTTAAAGATTTTTTAAAAAAAAAAACAAAAAGAGAGAATTTGAAAACATTACAAACAGAATCCAATATGGCTTCTTCCAAAATATTTAAGAAGCACATAATACAATGTCTACACTAATTTTCTATCTTTTCTAAATGCCTGGAATAGCAAAACACTGTTTCACTTAATCAACCTTCTTGTATCTTCCAGAGCTACATTCCTAATCTAAAAATTATAAGAAAGTTGTCCTCCAGTTTGTTGGAAGAATCAAGTAAAATAATAGTGTAAAAGAGACATGTAAATAGAAAGCAAACAAAAGCCGCTATGAGGGGCATGGTGCACAGTTAGTGGTAGAGAGCTGGCCTAGCATACAGGGGACCCTGAGTACGATCCTCAGCAGTGTGTGTGTGTACAAACACACACACACACACTCACACATACACTCACACACTCACACACACTCACTCTCATACACACACACTCATACACATACTCACACACTCACTCTCACACACACTCACATACACACACTCATACACACTCACACACTCACTCTCTGACACACTCACATACACACACTCATACACACTCATACACACTCACACACTCTCTCACACACTCACATACACACAGTCATACACACTCATACACACTCACACACTCACACACATTCACTCACATACACACACCCTCACAAACTCATATGCACTCACACTCACACACACTCACAACTCACATACACTCACATACACATACACACACACACATACACACTTATACAGTCACACACACTCACACACACTCATTCACACACATACTCACACACTCACACACTCACACACACAGCCAATGTACTCTTTAGACTGAGCTCAAAGCAAACACAAGTCATCTCATTAAGAATTTAGTACTTTTCTTTAATAAAGTATTTTTCTCTGCATATGCACGTTTTCTCCCAGAAAATGATGTGGATTTACCTAGAGAGAAAACTTACACTAAAGTTGCACTTTGGGGGATGGATGATAAGTGATAAAGGGGTCAGAGGTCAAGAGGTGGCAAGTGAGTGATAGGCAATAGCTTTCTTCCCTAGTTTCTGTTTTAAAAAAAGAAAGAATTATCAAAGAGCTGGGGCTCTGTGGTTAAGAGCACCGCCTGCTCTTCCAAAGGACATGGGTTCAGTTCCCAGCACCCACAAGACAGCTAACCTCCATCTATAACTCCAGTTACCTTTTTCTAGCCTCTGGAGGTACTGCATGCATATGAGACACACACACATACATGCAGGCAAATCATACATACACATAAAATATTATTTTTTTAATTTTAAGAAAATATCAACAGTGTCAAAGAAAGTTTATTTGAATTCACTGATGAATTAAAAAATGTCTAAAAAATAATAATAAGGCAAGAGCTTTATGTTTATTTGATACTCCTTTTAAACATTAAATATCCTTTATCTTAAGGACAAGTAAACTCAGATCTTTTACAAACAGATACCCTTCCCTGCAGTGGCCTAAAATCTGCTTTAAAACACAATTGGAAACTCGTCTGTCATCATCAACTCTCAGTTGTAAAACACTGGCTCCCCCTCAGAAGATTTTAGCTTCTCTCACCAAACCTAAGGAGGTTCTGTACTCCTAATTATACAGAGTTACACCAGAAGTACTTGTCTCCCCAGCCAGGGATTTTCTAATACCTGCCCAGTGGGACCTGAAGTTGCCTGGCCAGAGATTCTCTCAGAACAGGAAAGAGTGCCAGAGGATAAAGAATTGGCAAGAAGCCAGAGTCAAAACCAGAAATTACCAGAGTCAAGATTAAGGACATGTACAGACCCAAGTTACCCCCACCCTGATTGAACACATGGCTTCTGAAGCAACACCATCTATCTTGAAAATCAGCATATAACATTTGTCATGCACCAAAGTCTGTGAATATCAGATCTAAATGCCAACTGTATTTAACAAAGGTAGCAACTCTGTTCAGCAAAAGTAAGGTTGAACTTGGCTCAAAGTATCAAACACTGAGAACAATCATTCCACCATTCCAGAAAATACTGGATGGCAGCCACAACCAAAAGATGAAGCTACCCAGCATGGGTAGCTGTCACTTCAACCCCACTGCAGTAGCTTGTCCCATCAATCTGGGGCAAGAGGACAGACAGCTGTGACCGTGACATTTGTTCACCGGACTTTGACTGCAACAGGGACACATGTGACCATGGAGTAATAGAAAGTGACATTCCTTATGTCGTGTCAGTTTTAAGATCCAGACAGACAGAGATATAGATGTCAGCTTGCAGGGCAGGCAGGCTTCGTTGCCCATGGACACCACGCTGCCAGCACCTGTCCACACAGCAGGTTGTGTGCCTCGGAGTGAACGGGGACACATGATCTCCTCTCCGGCCTCTCCACCCCAGGCTGCAGCAGTCGCAAAGGGGCACCTCCTCTCAGTCTGTGTCAGCATGCAGAGATCAGTCAGGAGAGACCACTGATAATTATCTATGCAGATGGTCACTTTATTAGCATAGCTTCTGAACAACCAGTTCCAGGGTGTGGAGGTCTCTCTCTCTTTCTCCATCTCTGTCTCTCAGTCTGTCTCTCTCTGTTCCTCTGTCTCCTCTGTCTTTCTCTCTCTCTCTCTCTCTCTCTCTCTCTCTCTCTCTCTCTCTCTCT
>NW_021621098.1:3191610-3196807 GCF_004785775.1 Grammomys surdaster
CTCTCTCTCTCTCTCTCTCTCTCTCTCTCTCTCTCTCTCTCTCTCTCACACACACACACACACACACACACACACACACACACACACACACTTCTAACCAAGACTTTGGGAAGTCAGACAACATACTCTACACAAGCAGAGGCCTGTTTGGGAGCGAATCTCTTCTTTTAGGGAACAGAATGATGACTTTGGGTGTGGGCCGGGGGACAGAGATGCACCTGCTTTTAAATGAGGCCATCAGAGTATGTAGAACTCCTAACAAAGTTGGCAGGCTTTGAATCTCCCCTTTCCAGGGTTTAGAGTCAGGCAAGAGTCTCACTTCTCCTGGAACAAAGAGAGGAAGGCAGAGAGTAGGGGACTGTAAGAGGCTTTGGGACCATAACTCTAAAAATGAGAAAGAAATTTAAAGGGAAATACATGTCTATAATCCCAAGGAACAGAAGCAGAAGGATCTGGAGTTTAAGGCCAGCCTGTGTCACACAGACAGATTCATGGATGTAAACTAGTTGGCAGAATGTCTGCCTAGCATGTGCTGTATAAACCCAGTATGCTTGCATATGAACCTATAAGACCTTGTCTTAATTATTCCATCCATCCTTCCATCCATCCATCCATCCATCCATCCATCCATCCATCAATGGGTCTGACACTGCAGGCCCATTCACTTGGGAAGCTGAGGTAGAAAGAAAACAAATTCAAATCCTGCCTGGACCACATGACAAAGCTTTGTCTCAAAAGAAAATATTTCTTAAAAGCTAGAAAAATAATTCAGTGGCAAAATGCTTGCCCAGCATGTACAAGCTCCTGCATTCAACCGCTAATACCAGAAATTAATTAATTAATTAATTAATTAATTAAAAAACAAAAACCATGAAGTCCAGTGGGTTTGCAAGCATTTGTAATAAGACTTCACTTTAGGGAAATCACATCTTTGAATAAATGACAATATGTAGAACAAAAGTGTTTTGAAGGAAATTCAGAAATCCCTCTGCCTAGCTCCTCCCCCTTGTCCCATGATGCCACCAGAGAGCTGATTGACAGGCAGTGCCTAAGTTTTCCTAGGAGACAATGTGAAAGACTGATTAGGTTGAGGCTCATATTATGGAGAAAGAATCACAGTACAAGCATCAAGATGAAATGACCGTATCCAAGGTCAACAAAGAACTTCTACAAAGTCACAATAGAGTTTCCCAGAGGCTGCATATGTGGTTGAGTTGTCAAAATGCTAACCCAGCATTCTGAAAGTCCTGAGTTTTATCCCCAGTATCATGTAAAGCAATTGTGATCTCAAACACTGGTGATCTCAGCACTATAGAGGTAGGACCAGGAGGATCAGAAGTTCAGGGTTATCCTTGGCTGTAAAGGAGTTTGAGGCAAGCTGGGCTATATCAGACCCTGCCTCAAGTGGGCCAGAAGGGAGAGTTGGACAAATGACTCAGTCAATAAAAGATTTGCTGTACTAACACAAGAGACCGAACTTAATCCTCAGTCCCTATGTAAAAACCTAAGTAAAACTTTTTAAAAAGTCGATGCTTGTTGATCCCGTGCTAGTAATTGCAGCAATGCAGAAGTGGAGATGGACAAATCTTCACTGTTTCCTGCCTGGCCAACCTAGCCTACTCAGAAAGCCCCAAGTTCCTACTTTAAAACAATGTGGCTCTTGAGGAACGACCTCCAAGGCTGACCTCTGACCACCAAACACATGCACATACAGGAACACACACATCCTCATTCCACATAGAAACAGGCAAAAAGACATTTGTCACCGTCCCTGCTGAGCTGCCACGCCAGCTGATCTCACACTCTGCACTGGTGAGTGAATGCCCATCTTCTTGAGCAGAAAAGATTTGTTTCACTGTCAGCCCCAAGTTCGCTCCTCCATAAAATAGAATCACTCCAGAGGGATCATATCACAACCCCTGCAGCTTCCCAAGACGAGCCTGAGCATACCATCAGCCCAGCGTTCCAGACCACTAGCACCAGGGTATATGGTCACACTATGTTGTGCTGTGTATCTCAGGGTGAGTGAACCCCCTCTTTTCAGGAAAGAACTGAGGAGGCAAGATCTTGAGGTTCATCCATGCAGTGAGACCATCTACTCCCCACACCCCACCTCCACAGAAGGTTCCTGTCTGATTCAGTGAGTAAGCACACTTTGATCCCTATGGAAAGAGAAAGGAAAAGTCCCATTCAACAAAGAAAAATTTGCTAAGATTCTTAATAGCACTTTCGTGTACCTTATTTATTTTATGAAATCTTGCATTATTCTTAAAGGGGGCCATCATGCTGGATAGCGTGGGCTCGGCTCATTGTTCACGGCTGATTAGGACGAGAGACGCTTGTGCCACATTCATTTAATGTTTCATCCAGCTCTCTGCTTCGTGCGGCCTCCATGTGTCTTTTCACTAGTCAACATTCATGTCTTTTTAAAACCACAGTAAATCTCTTTGATTGGGACTTGAGGCTGGGATCATTCAATTTGTGTTAGCGAACTGTCCTATCTCCTTGTGTGCCAGGCTGTCCCTGGCATGTCCAGAACTGCACCTCTGCATGGGCCAGAACGCCAGAGCAGAAGGCAGCAGGCAGAGCCTTCTGACAGGACAGACAGGCTTGGGCTATCCCACAATAGGGCTCCCAAGGATGACAGACAGGAAAACACCAAGTCATTATTGCACAAGAAATGGAAAGGAAAGGCTGCTCCTCTTCCATAGAGACAGGCAGCACTCTGTGCACAGACCGATTCATTTCAAAGCGGAAGAAACAGCAGTGCACATGTTCCCTGTCTGTGCTCTTATGAAGCAGCTTGCAAATGCCAAGGAAAATACTCCTGCTGGGAACTTTAAAAAGGGTGTTTTTCCTGCAGTTTTAATCTTTTTTTTTTTAATGTGGCGTTTTTTGAAAGTGGTTCTTCCCAGAAGAACCTGCTTCAGTCTCCTGGGTTCCGGAATTACAGGCATGCCCCCATGCCTTCCTGCCTGCCTGCCTGGCTCCTCATCCCCCTCTTCTTCCTTTTCCTCCTCCTCTCCTCCACCTCCTTCTTCATTTCTCCCATTCTCTACCAATTATTGAACACCCATTAGCACATTTCTTTGTACATGGATTCTTTTACTCTCATTCCTTTATCAATTCACTCATCAATCAAGTCCTAAAGTGTCACTGTCAGGATCCTGTGGACAGGTGCCAGGAAAACAGAGAACAGACATGTCTAAGATGTAGTCCTTAAGGCAGAAGACATGGCTCAGCTGTTAAAAGCACATACTGACCTCAGTTTGGTTACCAGCATCCATATCAGATGGATCACAACAGCCTGTAACTTTGGCTCCAAAGGACCTGGTAGCCTCTTCTGCACTCCGCGGGCACCAGTGTTCACATGTGTGCATTTGTCCCATGCGGCCCATATACACATAATTTAAAACTGAATCTTTAGAGAAGGATGTAATCTGCTTGGAGGTCAAGGATTATCTTCTTTGGGCTAATGCTTGCTCACTGCTGGGCTCTTCCTAAGATCTCCTGGACCACTGTCCTACTCACGATCACTCCACAGTCCTGCGTAGGAAATCCTGTGAGGCGGGCAGCCCTGGGCAGAGTGTGGAAGGAGGGGAGGTTATGCCCTTCAGCTCCACCTCTCTTCTTGAGCCCAGACACTTTCCCATCCATTTTGTTTGTTTAGTTTTGAAACAGTCTCACACAGCCCAGGCCGGCCTCCGACTCCTGCTAGCCAGATTGGAGATACACAGAATCATACAGTTTAGGACACCCACTTCCTCGAAATCCTTGGCATTCTTTTAAATGGGTTAGTTCTCCAAACTTTCTGTCTCAAATTAAATAAAAAAGGAAGGAGTTCAGAGCAACTTTTTTCCTCTCCTCCCCCCACAAAATAAATTGTGACTGATTACTTAATCTTCAGTACAGTAAAATGTGATCTACAGCCACTGAATTTGACTACCAAACTGGCACCATGTGACCAACCCCTTCAAGGTTGACCACCCCAGACCCAGAAGCCTCCTGCCAAAGAGTCCCAAGTTTTGTCACATATCTGTTATACTTTCAGAGGGCTGAACTCCATACCACCACCATCCCCCACACATATCCCAGCCCAGAGGGAATCTGGTGCTGTCATGCATGAAGCTGTACATCCTCCGTCATTTCCTGTAGGGTCATTTATTGATAAGGGGTAAGGTGAGCCTAGACCATGATCCCCAGTCACAAATCAATAGAGGTCCGTTCTCTCTCATCCCCTGACTGGGGCTCTCTACAGCCAAGGACATTGGCTCTGTAGAGGTGTCCACAAGGATCACATTCTTAGATCTAGGGAGATGCTTAGTCAATAAAGCAGAAGCAGACTGGTGCCTAGTGCTCTCTGGCCAGCCAGTCCAGTTTACTTGGTGAGTCGCTGCCAAATGAAAGACAGTGTCTCAAAAAAACTAGATGGTGCCCCTGAGGAATGATACCCAAAGCTATTCTCTGGTCTCCACATATATACATGCATGAACATGCACACACACACACACACACACCTGAATACACATGCACACACAAAATCAAACTTTCAACATGTCTAAAATACATCTGTACAAACACCTGCTCATGCCCCATTCTCGATGACCCCACTGGAGCATGGACAAAGAACTTCACTCATTTAGGGCTTGTTCATGAATTCCAACAGAGCAAGGCTCTGACTGTAAGAGAGCTGAGACATCCCTCAGTGGATACAGGCTCTGTATGACAAATACTCTTTCTCATCTTCTGCCTATGGAAATGCTACACACCATCACAGCATCCACTTCATGGGGTAAAGCTGTCCTTAGACGTTGACTATTAGGATCCTTGACTAAAATCAAGAGAAAACACTAGAGTGCTAAGAGGCACACCATAATCCCAGCACCCAGGAGTACAAAGGCAGATCATTGAAAGGCTAAGGTCAGCCTGAGCTACAAAGCAAGATAGAGGACAGACAGACAGACAGACAGACAGAGACCCATCTTAGAAAGGGCTGAATATCTTATTAAAAAAGAAAAATTGACTGGGTGTGGTGGTATATGCCTTTATTCCCAGCACTCAGGAGGCAGACACAGGCAGATCTCTGTAAGACCAAGGCCAACCTGGTCTACAAAGTAAGTCCAGAACAGCCAGGGTTACAGATAAACCCTGTACAGGAAAGAAATGAAGGAAGGAAGAGAGAGATGGAGGGAGAGAA
>NW_021621098.1:3196907-3198456 GCF_004785775.1 Grammomys surdaster
AGGAAGGAAGGAAGGAAGGAAGGAAGGAAGGAAGGAAGGAAGGAAGAGAAAAGTTGGAGTGAGAAGATGGCCTAATAGAAAAAAGTATTTTCCATTCAAGCATTAGTTCAGATCCTTAGCAACCACCTCAAGTCAGACACAATTGGGCATCCATCTGTAATTCTTGTGTTTTTACAGGAAGATGGGAGACAGACAGGAGAATATGCAAACTTATGGGCCAGCTAGCCTGGCAAACACAGCAATGAACAGCAAGAGATCCTGCCTTGAACAAGATGAAGAGGTGAGCTCTGATCCCTGAGGTTGTCCTCTGATCTCCACATGTACCCACACTCACATACACACATCATACACTTACATACCACATGAGACACACACACAGAGAACTGAGGTCAGGTAGACTACCTCAAAGAAGTGGCCCTTAGGTAGTCTTGACCAGGACTGCAGAAATACCACCAAAGCTTCCCTGGTTTTCTCTGGCTACTGACTCTACTCTCCTTTGTAATAGTTGTCTGCCAAAGGCCATTTGTTTACCACAGAACTTACTTCCACTTACCTCAAGGCCACTGGAAAAGAGCAAATGTCCACTCTCTTCCAAAGTTCAACAAAGTAGAACTGTGTTCAATGCCTCACACTGGATCAAGTGAGCTCTTTCTCTCTATATAGAAATACAACTGCATTTTGTGTTCGGTGATGCTAGACTAAACAGCATTGCATCATTAAGGTAATCCATCCACCCTCTGACCTAAACTTATAAACAAAGAGACCCACAACACACACTCAGTCTTCTAAAGAGCAACCCCCACCCAGCTCAAACAGCAAAATGCAGCTCATGGGAAACAATGAAGTATACGAGAGTCTTTTACTGAGTCTATGCAATATTTTCTCCAGACCAAGAGATTACTCTCTAGAGGTCTGCATTGCTAATTACGATACACAGTTTGAGGCTGTGAAACTGATCTAGCAAAAAAGCCTCCTCCTGCTATCTGTTGATGATTCATCAAAACCAGAAAGTGTTGCCTGTCACTCCCCAACAAAAAGAAAGTGCTGGAAAATGTGCAATTTTTATAGCATCATTTAGTTCTACCAATACCTGTGTGCCCGTCAGTTTCAGACATGGACACACAGAACAGGAAAAGTTGGATACTCGCTATTAGCAACACCTTTCACTTCAGCCTCTCGGGATTCTCAGACACTGCTATGACATTGTTCTCCTGTTGCCATCAGAGGCCAAGCAGCCTCTACTTTAGAGCCAAGCCTCTGTCCTAGAAACATTTCACCATCATTTCTAACAAAATTCAATTGTGTAGATAAAATGTGAACACATTTACAGTGTGAGTTGGGCATCTGTTACTGTTTGATTTTCTTCAGGGATCTACCACTTTCTCATTCCACACAGTTCTGGTGGGGCTGTCAATCAAGGGACAACATTTCTCCCAATAATGGTGGACCTGAAACCCAGGACAGCTGATGAGCTCAGATGACTGTGCCAGGAAGAGATTAATATCAGAGTCCTTTGCAAAGAGAAGGAAGGTGGGAAAGAGAAGGAGGG
>NW_021621098.1:3203456-3207700 GCF_004785775.1 Grammomys surdaster
TGAAGCCAACATAGAAACGGGATATATACAGTCACTATGTCATCATTAAGTATTTGATTAAGTACCATCTATAAGACTATTTCTAGGGTGGGAGAAGACATCTCAGCAGTTAAACAGTGTACACTGCTTTTGCAGAAGATCAAAGTTCAGTTCTCAGGACTCACATCCAGTGATTCACCACAGCCTGTAACTCCATCTCCAGGAAATCAGACCTGTCTGGCCTCAGTAGCACCTGTACTTCACTTGCATGTATGCATGTTCTCTCTCTCTCTCTCTCTCTCTCTCTCTCTCTCTCTCTCTCTCTCTCAAAAATAATTTGTTTTAATGTAACATTTTTATTTCTGAAATCTTCATTTAATCAAAGTCTCTTTATTTTGGCTAGTTCACCTTCATTTGTAACCACGACTTAAATGATGTAACAGCCCATGAAGAAGAATCAGGTATCAGTTCAGAGTTCTGTTGGTCCTGTTGTATAGCCAGCTAGAGAGAACTGTGGCTTTATGAACCAGACAGGAAATTCAAAAAGGGAGCATCTACCACACAGGTTTCCCTGTCAGGACCTCTTGCACCCCAAGGTTTGCTACAGGGCTAGTTGATACCAGTGCCACATTGTCTCTAGCCTCCATATTCTCCCCGCTATTCAGGCTTTGGACTGATTATGTAGGTAACCCTAATGTCTAGACATTAAGACATTCTCCAATGATCTGGTTTTTACCAGAGACTCCTTGGTACAGAACTGTCTTTTTTTGTTTGGTTGGTTAGTTTGCTTTGGGTTTTTCAGACAGAGTTTCTTTGTGTAGTGCTTGTTGCCCTGGAACTCACTCTGTATTACCAGGATGGCCTCAAACTCAGAGATCTGCCCACTTCTGTCTCCTGAGTTCTGGGACTAAAGGTATGCATCATCACATCCAACTCAGAACACTATGAGCAAAGAGCCAGAGCTATAGTGATCTGGAGAGTGATACTTTGGCACTCTCATCATCCACCACTGAAGGGAACAGAGGTACCACTTGGCAGGCTGGTCCCACCAGGATTCACTCAGAGCTTCAGAAGCAACCACGTGTGTGTGGCCTCTAATCAGAGGTTAAGGACTACATGGAATACAACACACCAGGAGTAAGGATGTGGCTCAGCTGCTGGAGTGCTCACTTGGCAGCAGGAAGTACCAGGTTCAATCCCCAGAACAGCAGAAGCTGGCTGTGGTGATGTGTGTCTGTAACCCTGTGGAGAGAGGAGACTCAAAAGTTCAAGGTCATCTACAGCTATGTTCCTAACTCAAGGGCAGTCTCAACTACTGATGGCTTGTTTCTAAAAAGGATCAGGGGACAGAAAATTTAAAAAAAAAAAGCAGAACCTAAATTGAGGGCTTATGGGGGAGAAGGAAAGAGGCAAAGAGTAGAATCCAGGTAAAGGCTTCACTGCAGATCCCAAGAAGCCGGGGAGCACACAGCAGCCGCTGCCCTACAATCTCGCCAAGTTAAACTCTGTGCTCTGAATGTCCCTAACCTAATTACTGAACTCTTCCAGAGCTTGACCAATAAGACACAGATGAATGGAAGACTATCATCAGCAATAGGGACTTACCTTCAGCCTCTGAGAGGCAGCCGAGGGCAGCAGTAATAGCCTATGTTGTCTGGGGAATCATTTGGACTCCTGTGACCTATGTGTGACTACAGTAGGGGTTTGTCATGTAGGGAGCACTGTCTGCTCAATATCAAAACTCAGTTAAAGATTATATGTGTATATACATATATGCATGCACATACATGAGTATGACACATATGAATACATATATATATGTGTGTGTGTGTGTATGTGTGTGTGTGTGTATTGTATAATTTTTGGTAAATATACCATAATAATTCCCATTGCTAAAGACACTTCACACTCATACACTTTGGACACAGGACTTGGGAAGATTTGAGCTGGATCTGATCTGAAATCTTGCTGTGATCTAGCTTTTGTAGTACCAAAAAGTACTATTATACTGCAAAGAGAGATAATCAATAGTTTTATCCAGCTAGGATGCCAGTGAACTATAACAACGGCAGAATATCTCTAAAGGTATAATAGTGACTGGTGGCAGTAACCAATGACTGTTTAATTGGACTTAAGGCACACTCAGTAGGAGGGAAATCTTGCCTGATACTAGAAACCTAACCAACTGCTCTGGGATAGTGATGTCAAGAATCTCAGAAAAGAATCTACTGCTATCACTTTAATAGACCAGGATAATTCTAAAGTGCGTTCCAAAACTTATGCCTATACCCACAGGTAAGCGTTGCTCTCATCCTTCATCAAAGAAGCATCTCTAGAGCAAATGGAGAGACCATTACAGAGAATTCTACTGTGAGATGTATCTCCTAGAAATGACAGGGAATCTACGTCCATAATAACTGGGCACTTTGGCTACCTAAGCAAGACCCGAACAATGACAATACCAATAGACAGGATCAAGTTGAAGGGAGAAATCGCATTGGTTCCAACCCTAGAAAAAGAACTCCAGGTAACTAGTGACTACTGAGAGAGGGGATAAATTATCACTGGGCCCACAGAGTGCTCAGACCTTTGCTTGGGCTTTCCCAGATCGCCCTGACTAGGAAATCATTCTCTGGGAGGCCAGTATGTGAATGTACTCCCACCAAGCTCTCGAAGAAAAATGTGTTTTATTAAACCCTGAACCATGAATGAGGACCAGCTCTGTATGAGGCAGAAAGAGAGATTTACCTACCCTAGAATATCTCCCCTACCGATTTATCCCTGTTTCTCCCAGGGATGAGTCCCATAATTGGTTATCCAATACTAAGTGGTCAGCCCTGGAATCATATACATCCAAGTAATAGCCAAACAAACTCAGCAGGTTGTGTTTATGTTCTTATATGTAGTGATACCATAATAACTACAGGAGGACGAGTAATAGAAGCCATCAATTTGAAATGTGATGAGGAGGGAGGCATGGAGGTGTTGAAGACAGGACACACGGGAAGGGTTGGAGGGAGGCAGGGAAGGGGAAAGTGCTGTAATTATATTTTAATTTAAAAATTAATAAAAAATAAAAATGCAAAGAAGACTATCAAGCACACAGATAAGAGTTCACTAATGAGTAGAATGTAGCTAATGAAAGGAGTCCCGAGGGAGGAGTCGTCTCACTAGTAAAGTAGGAAAACACAGCCAGAAAAAGATAAGAGATAAAGTGTGTGGTTGAAGTAGAGTTGAATTTCAAAGGCAACACACTTACAGCATTTAAAGCAACAGCAGAGGCAGCAGGAGGGCGCTCACCCAGGTACCCTGCCAAGGGCCTATTGAAAAGACTTCTCTGGGCCTCCTTTCCAATCAAAATAGACCTCCTATCTCCCATTCCTTGAGGCCCTATTCTCTTTCCCTGATCTGATAAACTAATCCTTGCTGAGGTGCGAATGGATTGATGAATAGCTCCTTCTGACTAACATATTTGCATTTTAATAGGGTCCTTCTGGACATGCCTTAAACCAAAGAAATGATGCTGAATGCCAGGTTAACCCTAGTAAGAAAACTGGTCATTCCCAGTAGAGCGATAAATCTCGGTAGGGGAGAAATTGTAGGGTAGGTAAAAACTCTCTTTCTGCCTCATGCAGAGCTGTCCCTCATTCATGGTTCAGGGTTTAATAAAACGCAATTTTCCTGGAGAGCTTTGTAGGAGCACATTCACATTCTGGCTTCCCAGAGCCTGGCTTCCCAGTCAGGGCGATCTGGGAAAGCCCAAGCAAGGGTCTGAGTACCCTGTGGGCCATGTGGAATAGTGATCCCACAGGCCTGCCCTCCCTGCTGGACAGATGCAGAAGTCTCAGAAATGTTAGAATGCACACCTGGAGACAGATAGCCCCCCTCTCCCACTTCTTTTACAAAACCACATTGTTTAACCAAGTACCAATTTCACACAAAAGTATTAAAGCTGGAAGTGAAAGGCATGTAGTAGATTTCATAAAAGATTAATCCAGGTGATTCATTTTAATTTCACAAACAAATTACTTGTGTATTTAAAAGGCTCCTTTTCTGTCCCAGGAGGCTCACTTCTCATTCAAGGACTGGGCTAAGGTCCCCCTTGCAGTAGGCCAGGAATCCAAGTGCTTACAAGGCAGGTTAATGTCTGCACAAAAACTGACCCCCCCTTCTCTATCTCCCTCCCTCCCTCCTTCCCTCCTCCTTTCTCCCTCTCTTTCTCTTCCTCTCTTCCTCTCTTCCTCTCTTCCTCTCTTCCTCTCTTC
>NW_021621098.1:3207710-3242159 GCF_004785775.1 Grammomys surdaster
CTTCCTCTCTTCCTCTCTTCCTCTCTTCCTCTCTTCCTCTCTTCCTCTCTCCCTCTCCCTCTCCCTCTCCCTCTCCCTCTCCCTCTCCCTCTCTCTCTCTCTCTCTCTCTCTCTCTCTCTCTCTCTCTCATCAGCTTCCTTAATGCAATGAGAAAAGAACACAGGCAGGCATGGCTGTACACATGTGATCCCAGCACTCAGAAGGCAGACAGGAAGATGCCAAGTTAGAAGCCACACCTCAATTACATTATAGTTCTCTCAAGGCCAGCCTGTGCTACATGAGTCTCCAAAAGTTGTCTTCTGACTCTCACACATGTGGTAGCATGCCCATGCTCACCACAAGCATGCATGAGTGAATACACACACACAGTTACACACACACATTTAACTTTAAAAAGTAAATCTAAATGAAAAAACTATTGATTCTATCACAAACATACAAAAAAGTTCTTTAAAATAACCTAGAACTCTAACATTATCGGACAAAGGATGAAAGAAAAAATCCTAGTCTGCCTGTTCTCTGCAAGCATGTTGCTGACAAAGATTCCACAGACACTGGAATTGAAGAAAGCCCCACTTTCTTTGTTGTGTCTAAAGTGCACTTACACACGTCTCTCAACTGGAACATGATGGAATGATGAATAAGGAATTTCCTCCTATCCCAGTGACCCAAAGTCTAGATTCAGAAAAAACTCTGTATGGCCTCTAATTAAGGAGCCAGCCACTGTCACCCCACAGGCTGGCTTTGTGGAGAGGCTTCTCAAGGGTTTTCCATAAGCAGGTTCCTCACCTGTAAATCCCAGTCACTCATCCAAGACTTGACGACTTCTCTCCATAAATCTCCTTGACTTCCACTGTCCACAAATGGGATTCTCCCCTGTGATGACACTGTACACATTAATGAGATACTGTCGGCTCTGAAGCCCAGCCACTGTTTTGTGAGGAGACTGTCTGTACCCAGTGAAGACATCAGCTACACATCTAAAAGTGGAGTTGCTGGCTCATCCTATAATCTCTGCAAAGATGTCCAGTGATAAAATGTGCGTGCCTGGTCCAGATGTCTCTTCTTCACACAAGTCATGTGACCTCTGCAGCTCATTAATGGGTCTCTTGTCACATCCATCTTTTGGTATGAAGTCTTTAGATACATACTGACTTCTGCTGTGAAGCAAATTAACATCCTCTCCTTTGACAGCTTCACTCAAGAACACACTCCAGATGTGATCAGTTGGAGAATGGACTCATTTTGCATCTTCCAGGAGTAGAGTGGGGAGTGCTTGAAACTTTGGATCTGTGCAATCACTTCTATAAACTTATCAAGAATATCTATTTGTAAAAATACTCCTGTGCCACTAGAGCTGGCCTTGTCACAGTCTCCTCCATGTGACAATGAGAAATAAAAACTGGGAATTTGCTCCTGAGTTCAGGAATAGCAGGTTTGAGTCCTTCAGCTGACATTTTCCTCCCAGTGGGTACACATGTAGTGAAGAAGACCTCTGCCATATTGAGATGCTGAGACAGAATCTGCCTGTGGCAGCTGGGTTGGAGAATCCAGAACCCACAGTCTTGGTATAGATTTCAAGCAGGAACAAAGGATTAGCCTGCATGATGGAAGGTTGTTTGCCAATAATAGACTTCCTGTAGACCGAAGCTGAAAACTTTCAGCTGACAAACTCAACGAGGTAGTACTACTCTTTTCTACCCATGCAGACACCAACAGGTCCCTTCTGATGTCACTAACAGACCCACCTGTTTTGCCAACCATGGATCCAGCCACACCTTCACAGTAATCAATGCACTTCCAACAAATGTCAGCATCTAAGTGGTCTTCAAAGAAAGGACTTGTCCTTGTCAATGATCTCAACAGTAGTCATCTCAATCTCTTGTTCTCTGTCATCTTGGAAGCCTCGCAAAAAGATTTAGCAACAGTCCAAGACAAATCTTCATTCTCTATTTTAAAAGCAGCCTTTGCATTCGGAATAGTCAGACTGATCTCCATTTTCTTCTTAACATGTAAAGGTTCACAAAAGCCCTTCCCAAGCAACCGAGCTGCTACAATACAGTGAAAATGTGGGTGCACTGGGGATGCTGGCAGTGGTGACAGCAATTCAGAGGAGCAAGCATCCTGGTTCAGAGGACTATGGTGGTGGGCACCACTGGGTATTGGAGTTGAAGAGACATAGACCAACTTCTTTTAATGCAATTCTACTGGGCTTCATTTTATATATCAGTAAAAAAATTAAAAAAAAACAGTGTAAAGTTATCTTAAAGTTTTTCACCACTAGCCTTTTCTAGAAAACACAAAGTTGGTTATGTTTTCCCATGAGGGAACCCTGTGAAAACATGAACTCCTAGAGAAGTTCACAGTCCTATAAATGACTTGTCTGTCATAACTGTACAGCATACAACTCTTCCAATAAAATACCCTAATAGATGATTTCAGGTTCTATTAAATTCCCCTTTAGTAACATCCAGCCTCAGAGCTGTAAAACATAGTTACAGGAGGTACTCTTGAGGTCACACTTGTGTTAGTGGCTGGGGATGCAGCTGCATTGGTAGAATGTTTGCCTGGCATACACAAAACCCTAGGTTTGATCTCTAACACCACGTAAGCTAGGCATCATTGTTGGCTCTGGCTATATAGTAGGCACAGTAAGTGAGGCCAGCCGGGGTACATAAGAGCCTGGCACTTGAAAGAAGAAATGGCGGCTCACTATGATCGGCTAAATTTCCTTATTGTTTCAGAGCTTCGAACACTGCTAGAGATATGAGTGGTACATGCCTCTTTTGAAAAAAGTTTGCAATCATCTCATGAGTTTTAAAGTAAAGTTTTAAGTCACTATTGTTTGGGGGTGGCCAGGGGTTGGTACTTACAGTACACCAGAGGCCTGGCCAGGAACTTACTGGGAGGTGAAGTCTGCTTAAGAGTGAGATCCCTCGATCCAACAATCCTCTCCTGGGAAAGTGCCACCAACTCCATTACTTCAGACTCCAAGATAACTTTCCACTCTGACATTTTCCTTTAGTAATATGAGGTCCCAAAACCATTCTCATGGCCTTTTTTTTTCTTCACCACCTAGTGGCATATGCTCTAGACCATCTGCTTTTTTAGGAAAAACATTAGATTTATTCTTGATTTCTAGAGAAAATTTCAACCTGTTCTCTGGGAAAGCACCCAGGTTGTCTATATGTGGTTTTGTGTGCATTTGTGTGTACAGGTTTATGTGTGTGTATATATAGTCCTATGCATGCATATCATTTTCCTGTGTGTGCATGTCCATGTGCATGTGTATGGTGGCCAGAGATCAACATCTGGTAACTTTTTCGGTGTCCTTAGTTATTGTCCTAGTGTTGTGAATAGACACCATGATCAAGATACACCAGGATCTCTTGATAAAAGAAAGCATTTATTTGAGGGCTTGTTTACAGTTTAAAGCGGGTTAGTGTATGACCATCATATCAGGGAGCATGGCAGCAGGCATGGCACTGGAGCAGTGGCTGAGATGTTACATCTGATCCACATGCTGGAGGCAGAGAGGGACTGGGTCTGGTGTGAGCTTCTGAAACCTCAAAGTCCATCCCCAGTGACTACAGGGCCATGCCTCCCCTATAGACTCAAATGTTTGAATACTTGCTCCCCTCTTGGTGGAACTCTTTGGGAAGGATTAGGAGGTGAGGCCTTACTGGAGAAGGTGTGTTACTGGGGGCAGACTTTGATGTTCCAGAAGACTCCTGTCATCCCCAGTGTCTTTTTTTCTTTGCGTTATGATTGTGGATCAAGTTGTGAGCTCTCTCTCACCTTTCCCTTTGTTCCACCATCATGGACTCTAACCTTCTGAAACCACAAGCCCCAAATTAAATGCTTTCTTTCATAAGCTGTCTTGGTCATGGTGGTTTATCACAGCAATGTAAAAGTAAGTAAAGCACATGGTTTGTCAAAGAATCTGGAGCTAATTGGTTAGGCAGGGTGACTGATGAGCTCCAGTGCTGTTGACTGTTTCTACCCCTACCCTTACCCCACCCCACATTCCAGCCTTGGGTTATAAATGAGTTCCTTTGTGGGAGGGCCTTCAGTTGGGCTCTGGGAATCTGAAGTAGGTCTTCATGCTCTTGCAGCATGCACTTACTGACTGAGCCATCTTCCCGGTTGTTATTATTTTGTTGTTTATCTTGGTTTTGTTTGTTTTCCAGTACTCGGTTTGATCCAGGACCTTGCACATGTTAGAAAACCACCCTACTACTGAGCTACATTCCAGCTCTCGAGTACTGCGTTCCTTTTGATAAGGATCTGTGTTCCCACTCTCAGGGTTGCCCATTCTCCTGATGATGGCATCCACCTTACTCCTTCAGCTGCTACCTTTTTTTAACAGTGGCTTCTTACTGCTTCCATCTTATAACCTCACTCCAGCTGCTGCAATTTCCCCAGTGGCCACTTGATCTCCCTACCAACACAATAACAGAATTGAAAATTGCCCTCATTGGCAAACAGCATTCTGGATTTTTCTTTCAAGCAGCCTTGCTTGAGCCTCTCCCACCCACCTGCATCAGTTCTGTCTCATCCAGACTTTTCTTCAGGAATGCTCGCTGCTCTAGGAAGCAAAGTCTGCATCCTGGTCTCTGGCCATTGTCACAGCTTGATTTTTTCCTGTAATGTTGGTAGTTTCACATCAGATCTCAGCTTTAGTTTAGGATTGGGACTCATGGCTTGCAGCAATCATTGCTTCAAATTGAGCTAGAGATTTCAGGCCTGCAAGAGGTATTCTGGAAGGTCAGTAGCTAGCTTGACAGGCCTACAGGCTAAAACATTCTCTTTGTTCCCCACATCCTCAGAAAGTTCCTTCCTGGCTCCTCCTGTTTCTTTCGTACACGGTTTGAGTCTTGGCTCTAGTATTGGAGAAAGCATTTGTCTTTACTGTTCCTCTTGTGACTGTTTGCTGTCCTCCAACAACCATCCCTAAGAGATCTGAGCTGCTTTTCTTGCTCTCAAACTTGTGTGCTGGGGTGTTTGGCTAGAAACACTGACTTAGCATACTCAGATATGGTGGCCATGGATGGGGATTGCGGGGACTCTGAACAAGCATGTTCCTAGAATCCAGCTGATTGCTAAGACAGTTCTAGAATGCATGCATGGGACCACTGAGAAACAAGCACTAGTGTCCATCACTTTGCATTGTCTATGTCATGGAGATTCTCCCACCTTCTACATTAGGTGTGTGAGGCAATTGGTCCAGTTTGCACAGCCAGCCCATCATTCCAATCCTGGCCAAGGCGCCTAGTGACTTTAGCTTCCCCAGGTCCCGATAAACCTCAGCGGCTGACCCAGAGTGATAGATAGCACCAAATCTTGGGAAAGGCACACAGTCGCATCCTCTTAGTTTTCAAGAGGTCCTACCTTCCTAGGAGCTGGGGATTTGCTTCACTCAAGCCATCTCCCAGGCTAGTCCAGCATCATCTTCCTAGGTAACTACTGTTCTCTTCATCTCTGCCCCCACTTCCCAGTTATCACTCCTTACCTCACCCCTGCCTCCGGCATCCGCTCTTGTGCCCTTCCTCACCTACGTTTAGAACCAAATGGACATTCCTGACAATTAATGTCTGGAATGTCGAAGGTATTTTCTCTAGCCGGCAGTGTTTCTCTGGTATGATAGGAGAGGCTAGGGGGATGAAGGCAGTGACTCAGGCTAAGATGCATATTTGGGGACAGTCTCTGGACCCCTCACTGTTGTTGGTAATGATAGCCTTCTAGAAAAACACTTTAATGAGCATGTATGGTGGGACATGCTTATAGCACAGGCAGGTGAGAAATTGCCTATGGTGGTCAGAAAACCAAGAAGAAAAGTAGGAAGAGCTCTCGGATATTGAAGAGTCTAGTCACTGGCTTTCTGATAACCTCTTGTTGACTCTAGTTCCTGTAAAAAGCTCCAGAATCCAGGCTGGGCCCGCCAGCAGTGTTTTCTGAGCCCCTAAAATGAATACTTGGTAAGACTGATCACACTGTACTGCTGATGAAATTACAACCTTCTCTAATCCCAGGATAGTAGGTAACTAGTACAGACCGTAGCACAAGCACATACATTTCCTGTACCTTTCCAAGAATACTTTCTTACACTCCAACCATTTTCTGGACTTTGAAGATAGAGCAAAAATGAAGTTGATGAGTAACAAAAATATGGACCAATAACAACAGTAAGAACATAAGGGAAGAAAGGCTACAACACCAGAGAAGCTTAGGTAGGAAAACTGTTACCAAAGCTAGGCTGGATGCCATAGAGAATTCCAGGCTAGCATGGGCTACCATGTAAAAGCCTGTCTCAAAAAAAAAACCAAAAAAACAAAAAAAAAACAAACAAACAAAATCAATTATAATGAAATGATTGTTGTGGTTTGAATACGCTTGGCCCAGGCAATGGCACTTCTAGGAGGTATGCCTTTGTTGGAGTAGGTGTGGCATTGTTGGAGGAAGTGTGTTATTGTAAGGGTGGGCTTTGAGACCCCTCTCCTAGCTGCCCATCAGACAGTCTCCTCCTGTTTACCTTTGGAACAAGATGGAGAACTCTCAGCTCCTCCTGTACCATGACTACCTGGGCATTGTCATGCTCCCTCCTTGATGATAATGAACTGAACCTCAGAACGTGTAAGCCAGTCCCAATTAAATGTTGTTCTTATCAGAGTTGCCTTGGTCATGGTGTCTGCTCACAACAGTAAAACCCTAACTAAGACAATGATCTGTAGAATCAAGGTTCAGAAAGGTTAGAAAATTGTTCGTGTAATAGATGAAGCTGGGGGAGAGGGTCTCCCACAGCATTATCAGAATCTAAAGCAGGACAATCCCTAAATATATGTTTTCAAGAAGATAAAAGGGTTAGTTTGAAGCTACCCCAAGAGCTGGGGATGTAACTCAGTTGATGGAGGATTTGGATAGCATGCACAAAGCCCTTGTCTGAATTCACTCAATAAACAGATAGGTGCCTATAAGCCTAGCACTTGGGAGATGGAGGTAAGAGGATCAGATGTCCAAGGTAAGGGCTACAAAGGTGATTCAGTGGGTAAAAGTGTCTGATGTGCAAGAAAAAGGGCCATAGTTCAAATCCCCACCATCCATGTGTAATGTTTAAATTCAGTGTGTCAAAGGCCACACACGTTTATAACCACAGTAATGGGGGGTGTATTAGTCAGGGTTTTCTCTAAAGGAACAGGATGATAGAAGAAACACACACACACAAGCACACACATATGTGCATGCATAGAAACACACACACACAACAAATAATTTATTTGTGTGGCTTCTAGGTTATTGTCAGAGTAGTCCAACAGTGGCTGTCGTCAAAGAACCCCTAATTGTTCATTCCATGAGACTGGATGTCTCAGCAGGTCCAGTCTGGTGCTGGACTCCCTGTGAGGTCCTAGAATGCTGCCAGTTTTCAGTTCCTATTGGAGTCCTTAAGAAGTAGTTTCCAACATCAGCTAAAGAATTGCTCAGGAACACGAGAGATGAACTTTCCAGTGAGAGTGAGGGCAAGCAAGCAAAAGGCAAAGGCTTCCATCTTCTACGGCTTTTATGTGGGCTCCCGCAAGGTGGGGTTTACGTTTAGGGTGGGACTCCCACCTCAAATAATCCAACAAAGAAAAATCCCCCACATGTGCACCCAGGTGCTTGCGTTTCAGTTAATTCTAGATGTAGTCAAGTTGATGCCAAGATAAGTCATCACAGGGGGTTAGACATACAAGAATCACTAAGATTTAGTGGCTACCATCTTAGCTCCAGGTTCAGTCACTGGGAGGCCCTGTCTCAAAAGATTAAGGTAGAATGATAGATCAGGAAACCCAAGCACCCTCCTGTGCTTTCCATTCACACTGGCATACAAATGGATACATATACCAGCACATATCACACACACACACACACACACACACACACATACACACACATATACACACACACACACACACAGCATGTTTAAGGAACCCAAGTTCCTCTGTGGCGTGAACAAATTTTCTAAGCTTGCCAGATCGTAACATTCTTGTTTGTGAACTGTATTTGTTGACTTGGCAACCACTAAATGGTATCAGCAAAGCTTGTTGAAGGGTCTCTATTTTATCTTTTTTAAAACCCAACTAAATATAAAATTTAAAGAATTAACTCACTCATTATATTTCAACTTTATCTAGCTTGAAGTATTATTCTACTCACTAGAGTTCAGGTCTAAAGTATAAGAAATACATACAAAGCTGCTCTTGTAGACATTCTGAGGGCCTTCAGAGGATATAATTAAGTCCATAATTCTCACCACATCTGTATGATAGAAAAATTGTCCTCTTCCAGTGGCCTTCCTTAGAACATTGATTAAAGCCAGCCCCAAATGGCTGCCCTTGGCAGCAGGAAAGTACACGACACAGCTCATCTTTGCTTCTCAATGCGGTGATACTCCCAACAATGATGTTATTTTTTTAATTCCCTGAAGGACCATTATAAGCATCTCACTTTCTCTTGAGTTTAACATGTGTACAGTTTCAGATCAAACCCACCCATCCAAACTGTGTACTGCATCTTAATGCTGCCTGGGCCGCAGTGTTCAAGTTGTTTGGGACTTCTCTGTTGTTGCCTTTGCTGTTGCTGTTGCCATACTCTGAATAAGTAAATTAACCAATGAGTGCCTCAGGACACATGGCACATGTTCAGGGTTTGTGACACAGGAGGGCATAAAAGCAAGGATGTAATATCTGCTAATGGGGCCTCCCAGCTCGTGAGGGGGTTTCATTTCTTTTGTTTGCACAGTTGAAATAGGCAATGCTACCCCTTTAAATGACAGGAACCTTTTGTCCCAGTGAGGTTTCAGTTACCAGGCCACAGTCTGTCAGTTTGAAACCATTTCCTTGCCAATTAGTTTGCAGTTGGGTGATGCCTCGTGCTGTGTTGAGGTTTCTCTACCTTCGTTTGACCTTCAGCAGCATCTGTAAAGCTTTCTGCTTAGCACCAAACATCACTCCACTCGGGAGGCACAGGATGTGTTTGCTCAAGAATTTTGTGCTTGAAACCGTATGGCTCCTGAGAATTTGAGGACTGAGGGCTGTCTATAGTGAAAGGTTTTCCCTGTAACTAAGAGACTTTGTCTTGCAAAGACCTTGGGGAATAAAAGCCCAGGGAAATCTTCCACACATTTAAGGCATTAACAGCAGTCCAGGGGAAAACACCTTTATCTTCGGATTCTATCTCTGCAACCTTTATCTTGTTTGAACTGAGATCTGGGCTATTTGCCCTAAAGCAAGTCCTCTCAGCCATCCTGGCCCCTTCCTTCCTGTTCCAAAATTATGGCCTGCAGGCAAAGCACATGACTTAAACATTCCTTCTCTCACTCCTCTCTCCACTGCAGCCTGTCAATTATAAAACACAAGCGACCAGCATAGAAGGACAGTGTCAGCTGCAGTTGCAGACAGCCTGGCCTAAAGGATCCAAAAGCAAATGCAAGATTAGCCGCAGCTTACTCGGTGTGTCCTAATATGAGTTAGGAACCACCTGGCATCAGCTTCTGCAAGATCAACCCCAGCTCACCCAGTACACCCTAATGTGAATGAGCTACTAGCACATCTGATACAGTCAAGGGCATAATTGTGACAATATTAAAGAAAATTCTAGGACGGGGCATGACTCGGTTGGTAGAGTGCTTGCCTAGCATTCCTAAAGCTCCTGCACAGTGTACAGTCTGGAACAGGGTGCTGTATGTCTAATCTTAGCACTAGGGAGGCAGAGGTAAAGACTATCAGAAGTTTGGGGTCATCTTCAGCAACTATACAGCAAGGGTGAGGCCAGCATGAGCTTCATGAAGCTCTGTCTCAGCAATGCATGAAAGAAAGGAGGAGAGAGAGAAAGGTAAAGGAGGCAAGGGGGGAGGGAAAGAGCAAGAGGGAGGAAGGGGAGGGGAGAAAAAGGAAGGAAGGAAAGAAAGAAGGGCGATTGCTTGTTTCCATGAACACATCAGAATAGCATGAAACTACAGGCACGGATATACCAAGTATTAAAGTATCACATATTTAAAGAAAAATGAATTAAGAATCTCTACCTTAAAATTTCAGAAATATTCCTTAAATCCTAAAAAAAATAAGAGTTATGTGTGAAATTTCAAAAATGTATAACAATGCATATGTTCATTCACTCAACTTTATTCTCCAAGTGAGGAAACACAGCCTCTCAAACCCAAGACTCTTCGATAGCCCTGCACACAGCCTTTCATCCCTGGCTCGTTTCTTCATATAGTTCTGCAGGACTCAGAAGGAGCCACACAGCAGTGCTGGTAGGAAAGGTCTTTGTCCTTGAGCTTATTTATTCTGCATTTTCCTTTAAGTTTGCCTCTTTGGACACTTGGGCTACGGAACTTATGCTGTGCAAGAACTCTGAAAAAAAAAAAAAAAAACAGAAGTAGAAATTGGTCTTGAGGTTCTTCTGACACAGAGTAAAGCTGAGCGACTCAGAGGTTCCGACTAAGGATCCAGGCCCAGACCCTCTGCGTTCGCTCGCTCACTGTGCTGCAGGAGCATTAGCCTGAGCATCAGCACCGCCCTGAGCACTCCATCTGTCAGCCAGGAAACATCAGAGCAGCACTCAGACAGCTGAGGCCAGACCAAAGCCAACGTGACACATCTCCAAGTGAGATCTAAGAACTCATATGTGCTAGCGAGATGTCATCCTACGCTCATAACTTCAGCAATTTACCAGAATGACTGAATTTGAACAGACAATACATAACAGATATTATCAGCGGGGCTGGGCAACCATTTGAAGTGGGGGCTTACACCTATAACTCCACCAGTGGCAGGATGATTACCAGAAGTTCTAGGACCAACAGTTTGAGGCCAATCTTGAGTCTGTAGGTAGTTTCTGGACAGCCTGGGCTACAGACTATGTTCCCCAAACAATGAAACAAAAACAAATGCTGGATCTTAAAACAATAATCACTCTGTGTGTGTGTGTGTGTGTGTGTGTGTGTGTGTGTGTGTGTGTGCCTGTCTGTGTATGTGTGTGTGTTAGTGTCTCAGATATCTTTAACCTCGGCCCCTCCTACCTCAGTCATCTGGTACTTAGCTTACAAGTATCAATCATGGAGCCAGACTTCTCCTGTTTGCCTTCAGAGCAAGATGTACAACTCTCAGCTCCTCTAACACCATGATGATAATGGACAAAATCTCTAAACCTGTAATCCAGCCCCGATTAAATGTTGTCCTTTAAAATAAAATTTAAAAAGACAAGTATCAATCACCATTCTGACCCTGTTATTTTCTAATAAATGTTGTGTAAAATATAATACTTTTTATCGTAAGACTGAGTTACATAGGTCCCTAAATGTATCAAAACTCAGGGTGACATCCAGAACTACACACCTCATTGTTTGTAAATTGTGTACCAGATGAAAAGTTCTGAAAAGAAATACTGAAATTTACTTAGACATAAGCACTATAAAGTAGTTTGAGGGTAACAATATGGTGTCTTTAATTTACTTTCAAATGTATCCCCAAAAACATAGACTTGGGCTGGGGGTGTGCCTCAATGGTAGAGTTCTGCCTATCTTGCAAGATGCGCCCAGTTCAACTCTCAAACCACACACACTCACACACATAGAAAACTAAAAAGATGCATTTACAGATGGACAGCAAGATACATTTAAGAGATGATAGACCTCAACCCTGCCTGTTGTCCATGTGAAAGTCACTGTAAATCAATCTGGGGGATTAAATCTATTAAGATTTAGGACTATGCTCAAATGTTCACTACCTCTTCCTTGTCCTTTTACATACATGCATACATACTTCACATATACATTCATTAGCCTAGACTCAAGAAGTTTCCAACCTAAACTGTAAAGACTATCCATTTGAATGAAAGCATATCAGCCAGAGTGTCCTCCAAGAGGCTCTCAGCAGCACAGGAAGAAAGTGTGAGCCTATTTTTGAGCCTCAACACACTTCTCTGTAAAATGGTTCATCTCTACCTACTTCTGTGAATTGGAATGAGAGTCAGAAACAACCCCTGTAAAGCACCAGCCCATCCCTCAGCTTACAAAGCCCTCACATTGTTAGGATACGCACTCAGCAAACAGTGCTCTGTTTAGCCTAATAATGTGCTTCAACATATTAGACACTTTAAAAATATGTGTAGTCTCTCTCTCTCTCTCTCTCTCTCTCTCTCTCTCTCTCTCTCTCTCTCTCTCTATCTCTCTCTCTCTCTCTCTGTGTGTGTGTGTGTGTGTGTGTGTGTGTGTGTGTGTGTGTGTTAGGGGGATGACCCATGTTTCAGTGCAGGTGCCTGGCAGGGTCCAAAAGAGAATGCCAGGTCCCCAAGAGCTGGAGTTACAAGCTGTTTGTGAGCTTCCTGATACACGTACAGAAAATTGAACTCAGGTCCTCTGTAAGAACAATCTACTAGATACTTGCTCATTTAGAAAAAATAAAATTGCACTTGAGAAAATGCCTAATTGGAAGCACGCTGTTTTACAATCTAGCTTCCTTCAATTATTCATACAAAACAGTCTAAAGAAGGTGAGTGCTGTAGGCAGGGAGTGTACCTGTTCTGTAGACAGCCCCACACTGTCTAGTCACAGCATCAACAACCACACCAGGAGCTGGAGCTCAGAGTTAGGAGCATAGGGTTCTTGCAGAGGACTCAGTTCAGTTCCCAGCACCCATGTCAAGTGGCTCCCAACTACTTGTAAGCACACCTCCAGGGGACCTGACACATCCTGCTGGCCTCCACAGGCACCTGCACGAATGTGCTCAAACCTCGCAAATGCATGCATATGTACATACACACCAATGACCTTCAAAGATCTGAAGGCACTGGGACACTGAAGTTCCTTGCTCAATTCATAGCTATGCTTGTTTTAAGCCTTGGGCGTGCCCACACGAACCATGGCCCTTCCCCCTTCTGGAAGGCAGCACCCTCCTTTCTGATGAGGACTGCCCAAGCACACTCCTGCTCAGAGCACCGAGTACCTCACTAGCTTGTCCTGCACAGAACCCTGACATGTGAACAGTAAGAGCTCTGTTTCTCATGGGGACGCCCATGCCAAAAAGTAAAAACTAAAATCCTTGTAACCACATCAAGGTTAAAGCTGTCTCCCTGTTCTCTGTGAACTCCTGTTTCCACAGCATTCATTTTTACAGAAAATCTTACTGAGGGGTCAAACTTGCATAGGTTATCATAGACACCACACCTCTTGATGGAGAATATTGAAGACTATGTACCTGCAGACTCTACTTCCATCTTCTCTGCAAAGTCATGGCAGCCTCAGACAGGGAGGTAACAGGCAGTGAAGCTACCCGCCAGCTCCAACGATGGACCCTCTCTGTCTCCTAAGAGTCTTTCTCTGTCAGATTCACAATTCACAGAGAAGGGTTACCTCCTCTGATGGGAAAGATTTCATTATGGGTTCAACAGACAACCCACAATAAGAAGACTCAAGGCCTGAGGACTAAGATGCTTGACTGGTGGTTATCCAGGTAGATAACTTGATAACTTAGTATAAACTTGCCTGGCCCATGGAGATATATGCAGCCTTCTCTGCAGTAGACTCTGTGACTGCTCTCCCAGTATAGAGAGGGAACTCCTAGTCATCACTACTGGTTAATTCAACAAGATCAGCCTGTATTCATCACCTTGCTGTCATCACTAGCTGTCACATGAAACACCTAGAATGTTCTAGATACATGTTGGCTAAATTAAATTATAAGGCTGCGAGATGACAGAAGAGAACAGTATTTACACACACAAGCCCGGGAGTCCCCTAGATCTGTGTCCTGTCTCTAATACTTATTAGCTCTATGACCTTAGACAAGACACTCTCATGTGCACACATATAAACATACACACAAATATACATATATATATATATGTATGTATACACACATAAATATTCACATATACACACATATACATTATATACACTTATAACCTAGGTATAC
Organism: Grammomys surdaster; assembly: GCF_004785775.1. NCBI lineage: Eukaryota > Metazoa > Chordata > Mammalia > Rodentia > Muridae > Grammomys > Grammomys surdaster. Next base: position 3,221,661 of record NW_021621098.1, read on the forward strand.
ACACACATATAAACCTAGATAGGCACAGATGCCCATATAAACACATATACACATACATATAAATACACATATATATACATGCATACACTCATACATATATACACATATACACATACACACATACAGACACGTGCATGCATACACACACTGTGTTATTGCTTTCTCTGATGTAAAACAGGAATAAAACAGACCATGGAGTCGTGAGCAGTTGAGTAAACTAATCACTATAGAATACATGGAGCCTGGTCCCACATGGAGTGTAAGAAATGTAGATGTGGATTTGGAGAAGTGAAGTTTGCCTGAGAGTTTTCCAGGTCTTCTTGGTAGAAATTAAGGTGGAAACTGTTGGGCTCATGTGACCCGCGCAATCGTCTCACCAGCAAGACGCACGCGGACACCAGGATCCTTCCGCAGCAAATGTTTATTGTTAATGAAAGGAGGAAGACCCCAGGCCCGAAAAGGCAGTTTATATACCCTTGGAGCGGCGTGTTCATTTCTGATTGGCTGCTTACTCGTTGCCCGCCAAAACGCCCCGGGATGGGCTGTGACTTGGCGCGCGCTCACTTCCCGCACATGCACAACAGCTTGTTTATTGGGATGGGCAGCGGATGTCAGTGCCATCTTGTAATGGCGATTGGTCTTCCCGCCAGCACTACGGCTGTAGCGGCTTCCTACAGGTTCAGGAGCAAGAATCCAAATCTTGCCCTTAAAAGATCAGGCAGCTGTGAGAGGAAAAGAAAGACTATTTCATCATCCTTATCACATGAGGGGAAATTATTCAAGAGCTTTATTCACGAAAAAGAGTTGCATGGTGGACACTCTAAACACAATGTACCTTCAGACCCTGATTCAGAACAAGTAAAGAATTGAATTGATATTCCTCTCCAAGAAAATCTCATTTAACTACTGTAGGACCCTGGGGATTGCCAGAGTTGTGCTTGGTTGGGATGAGAAAAGAGACCCTTCACTTTTAGTAATGTTGGACTAGGGCCCTGATGCTCAGAGGAGAGCTAGCCTGCAGGAAAGTCAACCTCACAAGAAACAGAAGACAAAGTAGGACTGAGTGGGCACCCATGGTGACACTGGTATGTAGTCAGGGAAAGTTGCTCAGGAAGAGTAAAGGAGCTGCTGACACAGCATCTTCCTCTCTAGTATCAGAGTGTAACCAATGGCTGGGCTTTACTGGGTGGGTCAGCCTGCTGTGACTGAAGGTTTGCAAGAGTGCCTCGCTACAGAAGAAAGCCACATTCTTCAAGGTGGGCTTTAGGCTTCCAATGCATGCCTAAGAGAGATGCCCAGCTACCAAATGTAGAGAGAAAACAGACCCTTCTAATTTCCTTTATATTTTTAGGCACTCTTGTCTCAATTGTTCATTTTACAGCATGAGTTAATCTGTTAATTGCTTGGGTTTTGATGTGTTGTGTTTTTTCCTCAAGGAAGGGTCTCCTGCAGCCTATGCTGGCCTTGAACTTGCTACATGGTCAAGGACCTTGAACTTCTGATTCTACTGCCTACCCCAGATATTCCAGTGCTAGAATTACAGGAATATACCGCTAGGGTCTCTGCATTGCTGAGTACAGAATCCAGGACTTCCTGCAGCCTAGCCAAGTGTCTGGCAATTGAGTCGCATCACCAGCCCTCTTCACCACCTTCTTAGTTACATCCATTCTGGGGACCATCAAAGGACCAAGAGCAGACCACAGTCTTCACTTCTCTTTCCTGGACTGTCGTGTGCAAGAAGCACAAGCCTTCTGTGTTCGCACTGCACGAGGGAATATAGAGTTCTTCACTTTGACATCTGCAGGAAGAAGGAAGACATGAAGGAGCCAGTGCCACTGCATGCAAGTCAATAAGGAAGAATAAGATTCGATCAAAGGGCACTGTGAGGAGGAAGAGACTTACCTATGAGGCCTGCAGCCTCACCTCTCCTGGGTACTGGCACTGGAGGGAAGAGTCGTGCTGCTAGCTCAGAACAAATGACCCTTCTAGACAGTGCACATGGAACAGACTTGCCTTCATGAGGAGCCCTGCTTCTGGGATATTGCATGATTAGGGCAGAGAATCCAAAACCCTGGGCCTAAGGACTCTTTTCCACTCTTATGATTTGGCAAGAACCCTCAAGAGCCCACGTTTATGCTGCTTACATCTATCCAGTCCAAGGACTATATTTAAAAATTAAAAAAAATACTTTAGAGTATTCATGCATTCCATCTCATTCAATCAAAACATGAATTCAGGACATGCTAGCATAAAAATCATAAAATAACATAAATGACATTTCTGTTCTGTAACAAGAAGCTGCTCCCAAAACAAAGGAGGAATAGATGCAGAGAGAGTAAACACTGGCTCCAGTTTTTAAAGCCTCTCTAACATTTGTCATAATAAAAAGTAGTTACTTTCTCATATCTGTTTCTATATTCAATTTGCTGAATATGTTATTTTAATTGATGTGTCTGAAGAAAACCCAACCTCGCAGGATTAGATGCTTGAGGCTTCATGGTACTGGGAGACTGTCTTGAGGCCCACAGAGCATTTTCGAGGTCCCGGGTCATACAGAAGAAGCTGGTGAGGCTGGGTTTCCTCCACCACCGATTTGTTCGCCACATACTGAACTTCATCCCCCTCTGCCCAGCCCTCTTTCTTCTCAGGTAATAAGAAAGCCGTTACCTGAATCAGGAATGCAGCAACTCATGTGTCAGAGTTTCTCTCATTTTTGAGTTGCTCATCCCCACCCCCACCCCCACCAAGCCTGGCCTGCCAAACACGAGGAAAATTAAACAGGTACTTCACCAGTTTATTCTCTGCTATGAACATCTTCTAGGAACCCATGACAAGAGTGGACAGGCAGCTCACTGTTTTTCCAGTCACCCAAACATCGGTTGTCTTCTTGTGTCAAAAATGGCTTGGACAGGGGGTTATGAGAGGCAGGGACATTTAGACAGTTAGCTCAGTGGTTAAGATTAAGAGTGCTTGAGTGTTGGACCCAAGTTCAACTCCTGGCTTCTATCTCAACTACCCATAAGCTCAATTCTAGGGAATCTAATACTTCTGGCCTCTGTCAGCATCTGAATTGACGGGTGTCCCCCTACACCCCCCAACACACACACACACACACACACACACTAAAAATTAAAATGCTTGTTAAAGTGTCTTCCTGTCTGAGGAGATGACCCCATCAGCGAAGTGCTGCCTGTGCAATCACGAGGACCTGAGTTCAACTACCAGAACCCTTTGAGAAAAGGCCAGTAAGATGGCGCATGGCTGTAGTTCCTGGGGCACCGAAGCAGGCAAATCCCAGGAGCCAGCCAGTCTACCTTCGTAACGAGCCTTGGGTCAGAGTTAGAGACCTTCTTTCAAAACGCAAGGTCGTGGCACCTGAGGAATACACTCAAGACTGGTCTCTGTCCTCCACATGAATGTGCACCCACACCCAGGAGAAAGCTCACATGCCTACACGTGCTCCCGAGCCATTTCTAACTTCTCCTCATCTCTCCCTTCTGTCAGATCACCTGGCCATATCTATGAGACACTGATGGCTTCAGAACATTTTCCAAAGAGACACATAGGCCATGTTGAGAATGTCTAAGCAGGAGAAAAGGCCAAAAGTTTAAGAGAAAAGCTGAAGTAAAGGAGATTGTTTATAAAAGCATGTCATTGTTCATATGTGCCATGACTTTTTCCTAAACATTTAGTCATGTGATTGGAGCAGCTCACAGCACCATGGCACATGGATGACGTCAGAAGTTAGCCTGCAGGGTCTATTCTGTCCTCTACTGTGGATTCTGGGGACCACGCTCAGATCATCAGGTGTGGCAGCCAGCACCTTTACCATGGAGCCATTTCCTTGCCCATCCATTATAGTTTTAAGAAGTTACACTGTCAGCCTGGTGAGATGGCTCAGCAGGTAATGCCACTGGCTGTCAAACCAGAGAATCTGATCCCTGGGAACTACATGAAAACAGCTCCTTCAAGTTGTCCTCTGAATATTCTCTCTCTGTCTCTGACTCCTGACTCTCTCTCTTTCTCTCTCTCTCTCTCTCTCTTTCTCTCTCTCTCTCTCTCTCTCTCTCTCTCTCTCTGTCTCTCTCTCTCTCACACACACACACACACAGAGAGAGAGAGAGAGAGAGAGAGGGAGAGAGAGAGGGAGGAAGGGAGGGAGGAAGAGAGAGAGAGAGAGAGAGAGGGAGGGAGAGGGAGAGAGAGAGAAATCTAATTTTAAACTTTTTAAAAAAGAAATTACTTTATAAAGGGCAACTTTTCAAGGAAATACTTTTATTTCCAGAATAGAGATAAAAACACCACTTATACAGTATAAATCCAAAGTCAGGAATCATCCCATCTTATTAATAACCAAAGCACCTTTACTTCCAAGGTAACTGATGCCAAAATTGTTCAACGGACAAATGAGTTACCCAGGTCCCACCAGCATCTCCTGAGACTAGGGCTGAGTCTACTCATGAAGGGATGGTGGGGGTGGGGTAACCACTGATCTCCATAAATCTAAGAAGATTTGCATCTCAGTTCTCAGTGCTTACCTGAATGGCTACAATCCTTGATCAAATAGCTCAAGCAAGGAACCTGGCTACTGCCTCAAATTCTTGAATGACAGCACATACTGCTTCCTAATGGCAGAATGGCTGCTGAGCTGTCAGAGACATGTGCACCCTAGCAGTGATCCTAACGCTTGCAGTTGTGGCCTGGGCTATGCCATCATCAAGTGAGTCTGTGTGGAGGGGAGGTGGATAGTGTACAAAGACTTCCACACCCTCAGCCTGGGTTCTGGAGAAATAGGGATAGCCTTCTCCTCCTGCACGGTTTACTCTAGCCATGCTGAGGTGTCTGGCATGTCTTTGCTTTTTCTTGGAGTCCTGAAGCTTTAATCTTATAAAGATGTCTTAGGGGAAACTTGCCCAATCTCTGCCCTGGAAAGGAGTTTTGAAATCTAGTAAGCTGTAAAATGGTGAGGTATGAGAGGTCAGGCTAATTCTGCTCACCTGTCACTTCTGCTTATCAGATTTCCTCTCCTCAGTGTACTTGTTATCCCCTAAAGAGCCTGCTCCTCAACTTCCTCTCTCCCCCTCCCTCCCTCCCTCTGTCCCCCCTCTCCCTTAAATATTTTTTCACCCTGACTTATGTATGAACTGTGATATGAGTGTACTCAAAGGCTGAATACTTTCCCAGTGTGGAAAAAGGCCAGGATCAATCCTCAAAATGTCCCCAGATTCCTTAAATGCACAAATGCACAAATTCTTCAATGTACAACTTACCCCAGTATACCAGAGGCCCTGTGCTCTGGACCCTGGAAGATCCACACCAACCACAGGCATCCAAGAAAGAACATGCCTGGTAACACCCCACATGATTGCTCTCTAGAGGGGCATTCTCAGAACTTCAGCTGACAAGGCTCTGAAGAATTGTCTGCTCCCCATAAGACCATCTCCCCAAATGGAGATTCAGGTAACACACGAGTGTGCATCAGTGCCCGTACAAAAACACCACACACACACCACATACACATCAGATGCACACACACAAACACCACAGATACACAAACACTACATACACGCACCGCACACGCCCTGGTTTGTTTCACGCATTAACTTCCGTTTGCAGTTAGCTCTGTGCAGGAAATCAATCAGCACAGGTTTAATCAGCATCTACTATGTATCTATCACTCTGACCCTCTCTAAATAAGAAACAAGGAAGACCGCAGCACAGTCTTTGCCCTCCAGGATAAGGTGACCTATTTAGGAAGACAAAGCTAACACAGAACAATTAAATGCTGCTCCTGAGGATCTAAATAAGGCAGAGAATTGTAGGAAACCCAATCCTAGAAGAGAGCGAATTTGTCTTAGGACTTGAAAGATGTATAGGATTTGAACAGGGAGAGGAGAGGGGTCACTAAAGCAAGAGGAGACGGTGTAATTAAGGGTGCTTAGAAGACGCATCATTAGCAAAATGGCAACACCCTCAACTGCCTCGGGAAGCTGGGTGATTAGAGACCACGGTGTGGAAATGCAGTGAATTTCAGCACAAGCTTTTTCTGCTGTATAGTTTTAGGGTTTCACAGCAAAGCAGGGCATATTGTCAGACAGGCTGTGAGGCTGATATGTATGAAAGGAATGGATGCATCCTCTGCCTAACATCCAGTTTGGACCTTGAACGTTACCCTTTTTTATTTTTAAGCACTATTAAAACAGCCACACAGTAAAGGCATTCATTTTAATGATTCTTGAAAGCAGTTGTTTTTTGCCTTGAGCTCCTCTGAGCCCTTGGATTCCAGAGAGGGGCCTTCAAGGCAGCCTTGGGAGGTAAGACAGATAAGGCAATGAGGGTCAGCGTGCCTTAGGGCAATTCAACATGTTATTGGGTGTCTACCTAGGATTGTCAGAGAAACACATAAATAAATCCTTGGTACAAAGGTGCTCTTGGGGGCCAGTCAGCCATTTGTGTGCTATGAGAAGCAGTCATCAGCTTTTATGGTTTAAATCCTCTTTTAAAGGAGACCCCTATATGCAGGTGCGCACCCACACACACACACACACACACACACCACCACCACCACCACCACTACAATACATAACTGACAGTCTAATTCACTCACTCCATATTTCTGCAGAGAGTATTGGGGACCTACTGCACGCTCAGCACCTACTTTTCATTATATACAGAATGAAGCCAGCTTACCAGACCTGGCCTTGAATATCAGGCTGAAAATTGAATGTCGGGAGGCTAATGGTATTGCTGATGACAGTGATAGACATCAATGCTGAACAATGACTGTGTGCCAAGCACTGTACATTAGGTATATTATGAATTTGATTTGTAGCACAATCTTACGAGATACTACTAACCTATAGCTAATTGGTTTAAGACATTTGTCACCAGCCATGTAGCTGAGACAAGGTAAAAACTAGGATCGTGCTGTCAGCCCTCATGATCATTGCAGTAGGTTTATGATAAAGACATACACACATCCTTTAAATATTATTTGACAAAAAATAAACATTTCTCTATGGTGTTTTGATTAAATAACTCTCCTTTGAGCCCATAAACAGGAAAAGATGCTCCTACCATATTTCCCTGGCTCTCCTAGCAGATTCTGTTTGCTTGCCCAGAGTCCACAGCCTGCCAAGCCTGAGACAACAAATTAAAAGGAGAAAAAGGAGAGGAGACTTGAAGACCACTTTAAGAGAAAATGGGAACCACTAGACTCCAGCGCTGTGTCTTTTTCCAAGCCTGCCAGGATTAACTTCATCTCCACGCTGGTGACATACACCCTGTAACTTTGTTAGAGCAGAACCCAAGCTCAGAAATTACATTATTTCCTAACAGGATTTGGGTACTTGCTGTTGTCACACTGCAATAAATTTTAAAAAGAAAAGGGGGAAAAATGTCAAAAGACGTCTCTAAATTGCTCCTGAAAATGGGCTTTCGCCATCAGGTGCCATGCTCGTATGGGAACTTGGAACAAAATCATGCACAGTCTGCAGGAATCGGCAAGATGAACTAGGCCTTCAGCAACTTCCAACTTGTTCTCAGCAATGTGATGTCAACCAAAGAGAAGAAAGTGAAACAAGTCCCACCGAAGAGATTCCGTCGCTTGACTTCTCTCTGTCCACTCACATTCCCACCAGAGAACTTTAATTTTTTGTTGCTTTTCCCCTATGAATCAAGTTGCATGACATTAAAAAAATGCATCGTTAGCATAAAGCAATATTAGCATTAGAAAGGAAGGGAACTGGAATATTAGGTCTCAGCAGAGAACTGCTCCCATCCTGGACTACTCACTTCCTTCGGCTCCACTGTAGCTGACAAACTAAAATTTCCACAATAATACAGAATCCAGAAAACAAACAGCAATTGTATTTGATAGGGAAATTGCATCCTGTTACTGGATATAAAATTCTACAACATATATTTTCGAAGCACTGAAGATGTGGGCATATGTTTTGATTTTTTTAAATGGAGTTGTAATGTAAATAATAAATCCACCACAATTTGGCTAGTCCAGAGACTGCTGGCATCATTAACTCAGAAACCCAGAGACACAAACGCTCTACTTATCTTGGTAGGCCCTCAGCTACAAGTCTCCCAGAACTCTGTGGATGCTTATACATGCCCTCTGCTTCCCCCACGTTTCTGTCTTGCCTAGGGGTCTTCCAGGCTTCCCTGTTGCTATTTGTATCACCTCCTAACCACTCTGTGATGCCCTCTTTCTCCCTTGCCTGGATCCTTTTATTCTTCTTCCTTTTTCCATTAGCTCAGCAGTAAGTCTAACACTTCGTTCCTCAGCTTCTTGTCCGTGGTGGTAGATTAAATCAAACATGGCCACAGTTTCCCCCCTTTCTGAATCTACATCCTTTGATAGTTCATCCCACATGAAGGGCCAGCCCTGCAGCTTGCCTGCATCAGTGGTCTAAGACTAAACAGTCCTACACTAAGGTTGATTCTTAAGATGTTGTTTGTCAACTAGACAGGATCTCGAGTCAGCTAAGACACACAGCACTGAGCGAGTTTATGAGAGTGTTTCCATGATGAGTTCATTCACAGGAGAAGCCCCTCCCCAGGAGTAGACAGCACCATCTAGAGGCAGCACTCTAAATATAGAGATGCTATGGGAAGTAGTGGGGCTCACTTACCTGACTTCTCTCCTAGCTGGTGAGTGTGTCTATCCATTGTTGTTGCTGCTACCACCAGAACCCAACCACCTTCCAGTGTGGACCAGCAGCTCTCCAGGCAGCCCACAGGCCTTCAGCCTCAGACTGATTCAGCCTCAGATTGAGACATCAGCTTTGCAGACTGAGCTGGGAATGTGTTCTCAGCCTCTCCAGAGTGCCGACAATAATTTCTAGATACCCTCACATCACATAAGCCAATCTAGCCAATCCCCATGTGTAATATGTGTTCATTCTATCGTCTCCACTCCTCCAGAGAATGGCGACTACTACAGTGCCTTCTGTGCTTGTAATTCTTTAGACTCCAATCCTTGAGTTAGTTTTCTAGAGGAGAGGTCATGTAAAAAAGGAAGACTTACCTAGACAGCCCAGTGTTTTCCACAGATGTGTGTATGAGAAAGATGAAGCCCAAACCGTGCAGCTGAGCTCTGCCTAAATTGCCAGACCACACTGGCAATTACACTATTCAAAGCCACTAAGTTTCAGTGTGGTGTATTACACGGTAAAAGCAAAATGATACATTTGTCTTACCTTGTTTTCCCTTTCTCTGTGTTCATCACATTTGGCAGAACACATATTTCTTTCCACGAATTTTAGCACAGGTTGGAAAAGGATATTTGCCAGCCAAGGAATTATGCATCCCCCTAACTGGCAATAAGGCAGATGTGGATAGAACACGAACCATTTTTTCAAAAGAACACTGTATTGGTGTGTGTGTGTGTGTGTGTGTGTGTTTGCTGCATGTATGCACAGGACAGTTTACAGGAGTCTCCTCCGAACATGTGCGTCCTGAGGGTTGAATTCAGGTGACAGAATTCTCAGCAAGTTTGTTTAACTGCTGATTCATTTCTCTGGTCCCTAATTCCAGTTTCTACCATCTCTACCCAGATTACTACTGAAAAATTTCTAAGTCAAAGATTTTTTTCTTTCTTCTTTTTCTGTCTTTTTTTTGGGGGGGTGGGTGGGTGTTGAGACAGAGTTTCTCTGTGTAGCCCTGGCTGTCCTGGAACTCACTCTGTAGACCAGGCTGGCCTCGAACTCAGAAATCTGCCTGCCTCTGCCTCCCAAGTGCTGGGATTAAAGGCATGCACCACCGCTGCCCAACTCTGTGTCTTTTTTTAATTGGATATTTTATTTATTTACATTTCAAATGTTATCCCCTTTCCCAGTTTCCCCTTTGCAAATCCCCAATCTCTCCCCACCTCTTACCCTGCACCTCTTCTATGAGGGTGCTCCCCCGTCCACGGGCCCTAGCTTTCCTCTACACTGGGGCATCAAGCCTTCACAGGACCAAGGGCCTCCCCTCCCACTGATTCTAGATAAGGCCCCTTCAGCTCCTTCAGTCCTTTCTCTAACTCCTCCATTGGGGTCTCTGTGTTCAGTCAGATGTTTGACTGTGAGCATCTGCATCTGTATTGGTCAGGATCTGGCAGAGCCTCTCAGGAGACAGCTGTACCAGGCTCCTGTCAGCAAGCACTTCTTGGCATCAACAATAGTGTTTGTGTTTGGTATCTGCATGTGGGATGGACCCCCAGGTAGGGCAGTCTCTGGATGCCCTTTCCTTCAGTATCTGCTCCACTCTTTGTCCCTGTATTTTCTTTAGACAGGAACAATTCTGGGTTAAAGATATTTTAAAATTATTCGTAGATTATATGATACAATATGTTTCCAAATTTTATCTTTGTTTATTTTTATCTGTCAAATTTTATCTTAGCTAGTATTTATTTTTAATTATGTGTATATAAGTATGGGTTTGTGTATGTGAGCACAAGTGCCTATGGAGGTCAGAGGGGTTAGACCCCTGGAGCCACAGTTACGCGAGTTGTGAGCTTCCCAATGTGGTTCTTGGGAACCGAACTTGGGTCCTCTCTTAACCGCTGAGTCATCTCTCCAGCTCCTCAACTTCCTTTTTGTTGTCATTGTTCGTTTTGTTTTTGCTTGTGTTTTTGCTTGTGTTTTACATTGAACTCACAGAGATCCACCTGCCTCTGCTTCCTGAATGCTGGACTTAACGTTATTCTCCACCACGTTATAATTCAATGTCTCAATTTTTAAGCTGAAAGTACTTACTTGCTTTCAAATTCACCAGGCAACATGAAGCACTTCCATAAGACGAGTAGAAATGTTTACATGGGCTCTCGAGCCAGTCCCTTGGATATGAAGTTAAATGTATGCACTAAAAGAATGACGTGAGACTGCATCTCTAGAAAATCTCCGTGCTGCCAAAGGAACAGGCCGCAGAATGGGAAGGTGGCAAGGATAGGGGAAAGTGTTTCAACTCAAATATATAGTGAAAGATTAAGATCTAACCCCCACACACAAACCACAACATGTCCACCACCACCACCCCACACATACAGACCAATGATCAATTACATGTACACACATGTAATACAGAAGCCGGTGACCTTTAGTAGTACATTTTTAAAGATGAGCAAATAACGTGAATTTGTACCTTTATTATGCCTAATCCCACTGGCCCAGCACTTGGTCTACATGAAGAAGCTAGTCATTTCTCCTTGCATTGAATTTAAGTTGAATGTTAAGTTTAATACCATGTTTAATACCAAATTTAATACCATGTATCATCATATGTATCAAAAGTAGATTAACAGCCTATGGACTTTGCACACATTGATTATTTTCACTTTCTGTTTCACAGTAGTAACTACTTGAGAATATAATCAAACATCTCATAAATACATTCCCAGGGATTAGGAATTATTGGGAGGATTAGGCTCACTGATAACAAACACACACCAGTGATTCCAACAAGAGAGGGGTCTGCTCCTAAAGCAGGATGCAGGTGCATATGAACCAGACGTATCAAAGCAGCACTGTCAGATGGCTTGCTCTCTGAAGGCCTAGGAACACAGTGCTGCAGGAAAGCAGGTATTCTAGAAACATTTATGTCTCTCCCTTAGTGATCAGACTATTTCCAAAGAATTTAACTGTTCCTGGAAACATCATTCTGTGAGAAGGAGAAGGCTGGAGCTTGATAACAGGCAGCAGAGGATGTTGACACACAGTTCTTACAACTTTGTACCTTACAAGAGAGATGGAGCTGAGACGATCATTGGTCAATTGCCCACACCTTGACCAGGTTAACTTTGTTATGCCTACTCCTCACCCTCTCTGGAAATCTAAACCTCATGTCAGTATCCCTGCAAAAAAGACTCAGAATAGCCAAAGCAGCCCTCATCACGTCGAATGTAGTTCAACCCACATGCACAAAGCAATAGGTTTGATTCCCATCACTAATTAACCAAGCAGAGTGGCACATGCCTCTAATCGGAATGCAAGGAGGGAAAATTTTAACTTGGCCCTGAAAAACACACACTGGTTTGAATAAACCCTCTTGCTGTTTGCATCAAGACTTGTTTCTCGTAAGTGATTTGGGGTGGAACCACGTTGCCCATCGAGCAGTGGGGTCCTCACTCTGAGGGTCTCACAGCAACACTAGGGAGATATAAATAATAAGGTCAGAAGTTCAAGGTCATCCTTAATGCACAGTGTCAGGCTAGTCTTGGTGGCATAAAAGCTTATCTAAAACAAAAACCAAAGCAAACAAATAAAAACAACAACGAGCGATGGCGGAAGGTATCCCCATTCCAGGTGCTAAGTTATGCTACAATGCCTTAGTGAGCAGAATAGCAGGAGATTATACAAAAACAGACACAAAGACCAGCGGCATAGAAGGAAAGACAGAGAATTTCATCCCCAATCTAGAATCCTCTGAGTCTCAGCAACAGTGCCCAATATGATGCTTTGGGGACAGCTGGTAGGTAAAATGCTTGCCATTCTCAAGCACAGAACATTGGAGCCCCACAATGCACTCCAGCAATCACACAGCTTGGGAGAGGAGAATGGAAGGAGACTTGGGTAGACCTCCCTGACATCTGCCTCAAAAAAAAAAAAAAGTAAAGAAAAAAGAAAAAGAAGGAGACCAACTAGGGAAAAGACCCACAAAGTCCTATGATCTTCACATATATGTAGACACACATACTTATGCACATGAACATGTACACACACAAAATGGTTAAGCAAACATTGGAGCAAAAACAGCTTCTTCAACAAATGGTGCTAGAGAAACTGATTGCCCACATGCAGAACAATAAAGCTCCATCCTTATCTTTCCTAGTAACACAAAGGGGATCACAGACTCCACAGTGAGCCCCCAAACCACCAAAATGAGGGACATGTCTCATGAGACAGGGATAGGAAAGAGATAGTGGCAAAAGTCTAACAGCTCAGGAAAAGATGAAATTGACAAATAGTATTTCATTACATTAAGAAGCTTCCACACACAGCATAGAAAACTCTCAAAATAAAAGAAACAGCACAGAGAAAGAGAAAGAGCTCTTCCTCTCACAGGAAGTTCGCATCCGTAATATATAAAGAACTCAAAAAGCAAACACCATTTCAGTCCTGCTCGAATGCCTACCATCAAGAAAGCAAGTGCTGATGAGGATGAGGGAATCCCCTTTCCACTGTCAATGGAAAGTAACTAGTGCAGCCATATGGCAATCGTTACAGAGGTTACCCAGAAGTAAAACCCTAGAATTACTATACAATCCACTCTGCGATATGTAAACAAGGGAATGAAGAGTCAGAAACCCACATACCCCGATTTAGTGCCCCATGGTTCATGATAGCCAAGTTATACAGTCAGAATATGTACTCATCAATGAGTCTATGTGTGCATAAGATGTAGTGTATGTGCAGAATGGAGTATTACATAGATAGAGAAAAGAATAAAAAAGAAAGGAATCATGTTTGCAAGAAAGCGGATGGAGCTAGAGGTCACTGTGTTTTAAAGAAAAAGAGTCAGACTCATAAAGAAGCCTGTTTTCTCTCAGAGGTGGAGAAGAAACAGACACAAAGGGTGGAGTGGAGTTAAGGAAAGTGAGAACAAGTAGGGACTGGGGGATGAATATAGTCAGAGCATATTACATACATTGTGCAAATGTTGCAATGAATGGCAACATTGTTTCATACAATATATGGTAGTAAAGGTGTTTGGAAAAAAATGAAATTGATGCCATTATCCATGTCTCTGCTGACATTCTAAGGTGCCTAGCTGGGAGCAGGCACTGCTTTGCTTTTCCCCATGGTAGTTCTCCCTGTGGAGCCTGTATCGTCCATGTCTTCTTTTACTCTGCCGCTTGAGGAAGAACTGCTACAGTCCTATAGAATTAGTAGGCCTCTGTCTTCAGCAGCCTCAAGCTCCAGTTCATGCACAAGGTTCAGCACACAGATGTAGAGCAGCACAGAATCTCTACAGACAACAGTTCTGCAAGCAGTTTCCCCTGCTGCTTGCATGCGGTGTCTTTCTCTCTCCTCCCTGTGGAAATCCCGGGAGAGTTTTGTAGCCTCCAGGGTTGAAAAGGAAACATTTTCAGGCTGAAGGAGCAACCTAACTACACACCCTAAAAATCCCAGATATTTTGTCAAGAGCCACAGAGGCCCAGCCCTTTAATATTTAACCGTCTATATCCTTTAGTTACAGAATCAAAAACTCGGAGTCCGTTGTGAATAACCACCACTGTCTGCTTGGGAGCGATCATCTCCCCAAATTCTATTCATGTTAGTTATTATTCTCCAACACCTGGCGTGTTTGTGTGTCATTATTCTCATGTCACAGACAAGGAAACGGAGCTCAGAGAGATTCTAATTTTCTGTGAAGCATCACAAGACGGTGAATTGTGAAATTAATTTGTTGCCTCTATGTGGTTTCTACTTTGATAGGTTGCTATTTAAAAAAAAAAAATGGGTGGTTAGTGACTCAGTGGCTAAAAGCACATATAGTTCATGCAGAGGACCCAAGTTCAGTTCCCAGAACCCACAGAAGGTGGTTCACAACTGTCTGAGATTCTAGCTCCAAAGGATCCAACTGCTCTGGCCTCTTGGTGCACCCTACACTCACATGCACACATACAATAAAAAAATAAAAGTAAACACAGGCTATTTCGTACAAGATGATGGAACACATTTTACTTATACATTTGAGAAACTAGGGCTGCGGACATAGCTCAGTTGATAGAGAGCTTGCCTGGGATCCATAGAGCCCTGGGTCCCATCCACAGTGCTCTATAATCCAAGCTCTGCTTCTCTGAGTGACTCCTGCAAGTCATCCATAATATAGTGATAGACTTTCCATCTATACAGAGAGAGAACAGAATTTAAAATCAATGCCAGAAATTAACTGAAACAATATGAAAAATGTCAAAATAGATAATCTTATATGTGTATTTTTAAAAGACCTTTTGTAAAACGAATAATTAGCGTCTTCCCTTGAGATGTAGCTCAGTGGTAGTTTGGCTACCATAGAACCTGGGTTCCAGAAGCCTCAGATTCCATCCCCAACATGGGAGATGATGATGATGATATCAATAACCTCCTGATCTGTCTACTTAGAACACTATCTACTTTGATGTTTTCTTAAATTAGATTTTTCTCATAGTGAGGCATACTGGTATTTAGTTTATCTAAATCCTAGAAAGGTCCACTGTCCAGTTACCAAATCCCACCCTTATTTCCCAAACATGTGGAAGGATGGGCTTTGGGAAGTCATTCACAGTGATATACAGTAACAAATAAAATAAAAATTAATTAAACTAAAATTTAAAAATATTAAATAGACCATTTGTTATTCCTAGGTACATTTTCCAGAGTCTGTATCTAACTTTCTGACAGATGAGGACACTAAAATGTTTGAGTCCCAACATTGCACTATGGTTTGAATTCCTTACCTACTGAAATCCTAGCCAAAAGACTTTCTTTATTTTTGTATTAAATTATCTCATGTGGTTGGCTGCCTTAATCAACTTAACTGATTATTTACCACCATCATCTCCCCTGAGCAGACGCCATATATGAGTTCGTATGAGTGACTTCTGGGGCCCTGGCTCCTGGTTGGTGGTGGTTGTTGTTGATCTTGTTGTGGCTGGATTTTTCCTGACTAGACAGATCGTTTCCCACCCTTCCTTGAACAATGCAGTTGTCCACAACCTGAGACTCCCAAGGCTCTCTCGCTTTTGTTATTAGGTTTGTCTGGAAAGAGAAAATTAGTTGTTTCAGATTGCTTTATTTCCTAGTTGGGGGAGAGTTGGTGAGGTGCCTGAACAAAGCCAGTTGTGCAGTTAATGCTTTAACCTTGCGTATAATTTATACAATAAACAAAGTCACATGCTCCCCTAATAATTTAGATGTAAGCAAATGTTGATTTATTCAGGAAGGCTACTGCCTGGAGCAAGGCCTCCAGCTCTAAAATCTGAATTAAAGTAGGACAGAGGCAGGCTAGTCTATAATAACATTTGTATAATTTTATTTTTGCCCTTGGCTCAGTTCATTTCCTCGTACAGTAGACGCATGAAATTGGCTCTCCAGCCACCTTTAGCTGTTCGTTCATTGATATCCGGGCAGGAATGGAAGCAAGACAAAGCTCCTCTCCAACTTTTGTTTTTAATCACGAAGGTCTTAGATTCCTAGGTCATTTCTGACAATAATTACCTTTCCCTGAATTGTGTTTTTGGCAAATATCTCCTAGAATAGCTTCATGTAACCTAAAGATAGAGTTTTCCCCTCTGACTGTGAGAAGACTTGGAGAACTGAGCCAGTTAAATAGATGCCAGCCTTGTTGTGATTTCTTTTTTTTTTCTTTATTCGAGCCCTGGGGCATGAAGTCTGAGTTCTACTTTCCTGTCAGCAGTGAAATGAAGGCCTTAGGAAATTCCTTAAATGGTGGAGGAAAAAATAAACATTAACTTGAAAGAGTGAGGGACCAGCTCCCCCTCAACATTAACCTTTGACTTAAATAAAAATTAAGAACTTTTTCATATAGGCTTGCTATTTGGGTTGGGGGGAGGGGGCAGTCTGACTCCCTGTTAAGCAAGCATGTTTGAAGCAGTCAAGAACTTCTGAGAACTTCTCAAAAGGAGATCAAGGTTTCCATCCAAACAGTGAAGTTAGTTTTGACAGCCATCCCTTGCAAGTTCACCAATGGGTGTTTTGCACACCATATCACCTTAAAATGTGTCCATTTTACCCCCATCGTATCTACTCTAACCCTCCCGCTCTCAATAACACTTTCATCTCTGGAAAAGGAACAGCACTATTTGGGGTCAAAAGTTCAAAATAAAGAATTTTCCCCTCGGGGCAGGAAATCAAATATGCTAAACCTTTCCTTCAACCTTTTGTGTAGGGGGAGATTAACAAAAAAAAAAATCCTGAAAATTAGAAATGAAAAAAAATTGGCATTTACGGTCTATGTGAACTATGCATTTATCTCTCGTCCTTGCAGCTGGGAAGGGTAAACAACAGCCCTAGTGTTTGGGAGGCAAATATTGTTCCCTCCTATTCTTGGTAACCAATCTGCTCCCAGGCCTCCTCCACCCGAGTCTGATTGTGCCCCGGGGCTCTGCAGGCAGCAAAGGAGGCTTTCAGAGAATCCAGGCCCTGTTTTGCCTTCATTACGAATTCCAAATAGAACAAGTTTTCGCCTGGCTTAGGCTCTGGTTATGAAAGTTTCCCACAGCTCTCGAAAAGATACAGAATAATAAATGGCCAGGCAGAGAAGTAAGAAGGCAGGAGGACTGCCATCAAAGGTTTCTGGTCACATCGGCTTGCAGTACCGGAGGAGCTACTGTCACTAGGACCCAGAGATAAAATAGTTTGCCTTTGGCCTGAGGTCAGGAGCTGGGACAGGAGCTTTCAGGTTCTGTCCTTTGTTCGCAGCTCAGCAGAGAAAAGGGTCCTTGGTCCCAACCTCGGAATGGAGAGAGCCTTTCTCTCCAGGTCTTGTGGCCCCTGGCTTTCTCTGGGGACACGCTGTGAGGCATAGCAGCATTGGGAAATCGTTTACCCCAAGGGGCAGCTGTGGAGCTTCAAATGTTTTCAGGCATTTCCAGCATAAAAGCAAAAATTGATGAGTTTCAGTGGGACGAGCTCTGAAACTCAAAGGAAAAAGCCTCGAGGCAGTGGGGGTAGAGGAGGAAGCGTTTTATTGTCTTGCTGCGGGTTTCTTTTCTTCCTTTCCTTTAGCTGGTGTCTTTATTGAGTCAAGATGTTATATGAATGCACCAGTGAAATATCACATGCAAACTCTTCAGGGATCTCTCAGCCCCAAGTTTACAGAGAAGGCTCTGTGCTGTGCCCAAACTCCGGTTACCACCCTCCTCTGCCCAGTTCAGGTTCACCATTCTTTCAGCATCTCCTCAAGGACTGAGAGATACACCACAGCCCTAAAGACAAATTGCACAAAGCAATTGTCTTATGAGCCCTTCAGACAGAGATTCAAGCAATTTCTGTGCAATAGCTATGTTTTCTACACATTTAAAAAAAAAAAAAAAACCTTTTGTACAGACTACTTAAATTCGACAACAGGGAATTTGCAGAAATTTTTCTTTTCCCCCAAATAATTGATCAGTCCCTTCCTAAAAGCTGATTTATATTATTGTCTTTATTCTGTTTTATTTTCTGCCAGTAACTGGGGCCTGGCAATCTCTAATTCACCACATTGACATCATAGGAGTGGACTGTGACTTTATTACATTTAAGCACTCTATTGTGTCTTTTTATGCATAGTTCATGATGCAGTTGTGATACATCATAACTTAACCCCTTAGACTCACTGAAGTATATAAGAAGCACAATGTGGTCAGTATTTACAAACTAAACACAAAATTATCCGCACCCCTCCCCTTTTAAACATGGTCCTGGATACAGAACCTGGGCTGGCTTCCAGCTCATGCCGCTCCCCAGTGCTAGCACTACAGATGTGTGCCCGGTCCTTAAGTTCAATCTGTAAGAGTTTTTGAACGTGACCAGATTTCATCATATTAATGAGTGTGACCTAAAGGGAAGGCTGCATTAGTGTGTCCATTCCAGTCCTTCACTTAGGTGACTGTGCTATGGTCGGATGTATCTCAGTGGTGCAGCCTGCTTAACATGTAATATACATGAAGCCCTAAGTTCTGTACCTAGCTCCAGGAAAATGTGTGTGTGTGTGTGTGTGTGTGTGTGTGTGTAAACCCATCCTTTAGATTGGCTTCCCTGGTAGCTACACTTAACAGAAGCATTAGACAGAATCTATAGGAACATTCTAATTCCTTCTTTTCTGTTTATACTACCAAATACGCACCAAATACAAACCTTAAATTTGATTTGCCTGGAATTATAATACAAAGAGACATTGTTTTTACATTATTTTATCGGTAAATCTGCACTTGCCAGGTGGATCCTACAGGCTAATATGCCATCACACGAACGTCTTAATTAAGACAATGAAAGGGAAACAGCCAGAACCAAGGTGAAATAAAGACCAGAGACTTCATAGATGAAAACGCACTGTCAACATCAGACACTAGCCACAAATCCCAAGTAAAACACGTGCACCCATGACAGCCTAAGGGTCACATATGCATCCAGAGACCTGCTGTGCTCTTGGTTGTAAGTGAACTGTCCTTTGAGTGAATAAATATACTTTCTATGATACTCTATCCTCCTAGGAAAGAAGGAAGGAAGGAAGGAAGGAAGGAAGGAAGGAAGGAAGGAAGGAAGGAAGGGAGGGAGGGAGGGAGGGAGGGAAGGAAGGAAGGAAGGAAGGAAGAAAGAAAGAAAGAAAGAAAGAAAGAAAGAAAGAAAGAAAGAAAGAAAGGAAACAAAACTTCCAATTCAGAACATAGGAATAAAATTGCATCTGATTTAAAAAAAAATGTCCCTTCAGAGCAGTTGGGGAGAAGAGTAAAGCCAGGCACCAAAACCAGGCTCATTCCTGTAAAATACATGAAACTCATAGAGATATCCTTTTCTGTTTAAGGTAGTAATCTTTATAACGCATCTCATACCATCAGGAAAGCTGCTTGTTTGGTAAGAATGAGTTTTTACCTCATACAAGATGGCAAGATTGGTTTGGCAGAAAGCAGCCAAAATGCTAATCAAAATAATAATTAATACAAAAATAGTCTGTGCTTTTCCCCTGGGAAAATGACTTTCTTCAAGGCATTCCAAGATGATGGAATTGTCGGCTTCTAGACTGGGGGGGAGGGGGACCTGTCAGCCCTCTATTGTGACCACAATCCTGAGACTCTCCACCCCCATGTCCCACTCTCTTCCCGAGTTACAGTCATACTCCAAATCCTTTCTTAATGTTCAAAGTAAAAGTGAAGACTGTACAGGATGTTGTGGGGACTGTGTGAAGATAATGGCTGCCCTCCCTCCTGATGCTGAGTCTCTCTCAAAGCTCGTCAGCCACTCAGCGTTTCATAACTCTCTGAAACAAAACTGTCATCGGCAACACTGTAGCTAGCCATTGTCCTGCATTCATTCTTCCACTGTGCTTACTAAGGATCCTGGCCCTGCACATAAACGCTGAAAGAGACAAGCATACCCTACTCTGCCTTACATCCTGCTTTAGACTGAACTTAGCACTGCATGCAGGCTAGGCACTTGATAAGCCAGACAACAGATAAAGACAACCAACTCAGCAGTGGTTAGTGAAAGAAGGGCCCTGAGGAGATGGTGGGGATGCAGAGGGATGGTGGAGAATGTAAAGGGTGGTGGGGGATGGGAAGGCATGGTGGGGGGTGGAAAAGGATGGTGGGGGATGGGAAGAGATGATGGGGGGTGGAAAGGAATAGTGGAGATGGGAAGGGATGGACAAGTCTTACTGGGGAGGTGGACATGTTGAGTTTGAATTCTAATCAGTTCTTTAGTGTTGATTGACTCAAACCACTACATATTGAAGCTCACAGCCTGTCTCTCTCTCTCATTCTCTCTCTCTCTCTCTCTCTCTCTCTCTCTCTCTCTCTCTCTCTCT
>NW_021621098.1:3242169-3244312 GCF_004785775.1 Grammomys surdaster
CTCTCTCTCTCTCTCTCTCTCTCTCTCTCTCTCTCTCTCTCTCTCTCACACACACACACACACACACACACACACCTACACAGAGAGAGAAAGACATGCACACACAGTCATGAACACACACAAAGCAGAAATATTAATCTCTACATAACAGTCCCCTTTCACGTACCAGCAGGACCACCCCAGGCATCGCAGCTCAGCTGAGGACTTTATTTAATTATGGAATGTTCTGCAAACGTCTTCCAAATCGTAGAGATAAAGCTGTGTGAAGCGCTGACCTTCAAGAGCACACAGCCTTTCGTTTATCAGAGGCAAGTCCCTGGTGAATGTGTATCTTCAGCAGCTCACCATTTGTTTTAATTTACTGTTGTTTTCCTAAATTCTGCTTAACAACCAGTTACCTGTCAAAGTGTGTTCATTCTTTTCATTAGAGAGTCAACACCACTGCCATGCAAGCCACTCTAGGCTGCAGCAAAACATGCAACCATTGCTGCCAACGCGAAGCTCCACAGTCAGACAGAGATGTTAGCTTTAGGTCACGGCATACAAGAAAAAATTTCATATCACTTATTCATTTTTTAAATGTTTTGTTAAGGCCCTTTTCACCTTTGTGGCAAACCCAAAGGCCAGGTTTTAAAAGAAAGAAAGAAAGAAAAGAAAAGAAAGAAAAGAAAAAAACACCCAAAAGAAGGCATAGAATATGGTTGTAATGAAAAGGCGAAACAGTTCACCATGACGTCTCTTTCCTCACATCCGGATTCCTCCATTATGGTTACTTAGGTGTCTGATGGTTTGTCAGAAAGCTAACCATAACTTAGGCGGAAAACTGGACTCCATTAAAAAAACATTAAAAGCTGAGAGGGAGGCAAGTTGCTGTGGCATGGCTCCCAGCAATAAGAAAGCAGGGGTGCATGCTGCAGCTTCGAAATAGAAAGTGACGTCCTCATAAAAACACTGCTCCAGGCGGGTGTGCCGCTCCAAGTTCTCCTGCCAGCTTAGAATATTTAGCTCCAAGGGATTTCGACTTTCAAATGTATCTTTGGATGCAAAGTAGGCTGCCCAGGAGAAGACAGCCTCAAAGAAGGGCAGGGAGCATTTGTTCCCAATTAGGACCGCTTTCTGTTAAACCTACGTCTTTATTTCTATTTATTTTTTAGATAGAATATTTTACCAGAAAGCATGCAGGTGCACTCGGTATGCCGCCTGGCTGACACCACATGACCTGCTGGCCTTCATAACCAGAAAGTGCTGCTCATAGAGGGCAAGGCGAAACAATATTAAGAGCTCTAGTATTACTGGATACCAGGGGAACCCTTCATTCTAATTGGAAAGCTCAAAGCTTCAGGCAGCTGAGGTTTTTGGTTTTGGGGCTTTTCCACAGCATTCCAATGCAGTATATCCAATCAATAAATATGATGCTATGCATGAGGCCGGCAGGAGACTCGGCAGCTCCCTTGAGTTTTGTATTTGACTTGTTAAACTGTAAAGAGTTAGAGAAACAAACAGAAGACAAATAGCTTGGTCCCTAGCTGCCAAAATAGCAAACAAATAAACAAACCCCAGAGCTCAAAGAAAACTGAAAATGGGGAAACAGTGCACAGACCTAATTTAGGGTGAGTTGCATGGCAGGTGGGGGGCCTGTCCTGTGTGCTATGAAAGGGAGCATCTATCCTTCAGTCAAAATTCTGTGGTAAAATTGAGGAGTAAGGACTGGGGAGAGGCTCAGTCTATAAAATACTTGCCTTACAAGCATAAGGGTCTGAGTTCTATATCCGAAGCCCACGTGGAAAAGCTGATTATGGTGGTGCTGTAATCTTAGTGCTAGGGACACAGAGATGGGTGGATTTCTGGGCTTGCTAACCAGCCAAATTAGTCTCCAGGCCAACGAGACACAGTACTAGAGGACAACACCCAGAGTTTCCTGGCTTTTGCATGAGAGCGTACATAGATGCGTTTGTACCTACACACCCAAACATGCACCTGTCCACGTGTGAACAGGTGCCAACACATACACACAGAGTGAGAGCGAGAGAGCGAGAGAGCGAGAGAGCGAGAGCGAGAGAGCGAGAGCGAGAGAGCGAGCGCGAGAGCTCGAGCGAGAGCGAACAGGCTTTTTGTTGCTAGGGGTTTGTTTTGTTCTCTCTCT
>NW_021621098.1:3244412-3248923 GCF_004785775.1 Grammomys surdaster
TGTGTGTGTGTGTGTGTGTGTGTGTGTGTGTGTGTGTGTGTGTGTGTGTATAAGAGAAAAGCTTGCGGATCTTGCTCTCATCTCACTGGGGTGTGGTCTCTCTTCTTCCTGCTTCTGCTCTAGTACTGCAGTTTTGCTGGCTATTGGATTCCCGCCTCTGCTGTACACTCCTCCATAGGCTCACAGACGCTGCCACCACAGTCCAGGGATAGAGCTTTGCTTGTCAGGCTTTCCCTGGCAAGCATGTCCACCTGCTGAGCCATCTCCTAGGCTTTGTTTTGAGCAGGTCACACTCTGTAGCCCAAACTGGCCTTGAAACTCTAAATATACAAACTTATGACAATCTTCCTGTTTTAGTAGCCTCATAGGGTCGAAATGACAAGAGTGAGCCACACACATGAGGTTTCTTTACCACATCAGACTCTGACAGTCTTCTGTCCGATCCAGCCACATGGTGAGTTATAAATACCCAAATTAGAGACGCACACGAAGGAAGTTCGCCACAGTCCCTTCCTCAGGGCCACCACATTCAGTAGGCTTTCTGATTTTTCTCCTTTCAGCCTCAACTGGAAAACTTCTACACCCAAAACCAACAGAGCACTCTTGGCTTGGATGCTCGCAACTGTGTTCTGCACGGGAGTGCTGAAACCAGCTGAGTTTTGCTGCCATTGACTGAACAGGGGTTTTCTTGGTTCAGATTTACCCAGTGTGCTCCTAGCTGCCTTGTTACAGGCTTAGCCAAGAGCATGGATGAAGCTGGCAGTGGAATAGGCACTAGGTGCTGAGAAGCTCGAAGAAACCCAGCCCTAGGAAACACCCAGGGCGGAGCCAGGTGCTGCAGGCCCCTCCTACAGAGCTGTGGGTCTGCCACACACTGATGTTTATGAGACCTGTACAGCCACGCTTGGACCTGACAGTGCCAAGCTGGAGACGATGAGAGTCAAGCTCAGAGTCTGGTATTCTAGAAGTACATTCACCAATATCTTTTTTTTTTCTTTGGTATATGCACGAAATATAAACGAGATAAAGCAGCGATCGGACAAGCTAAAGAATGTCGTTCAATGAGTATGTAATACAAATCCCATTGGAAGGCTGGGAACTTGGCTCAGTGGTAGAACACTGAGTCAGCACTCATGAGGCCCTGGGTTCAATTCCCAACACAACCTGTTTCTAATTTTAAAATCTAAATGAGGAACTATAGAGATGGCTTAGTAGTTAAGAGAAGAACTGACTGTTCTCCCGGAGGACTCAGGTTCAATTTCCAGCATCTACATGGCAACCAACAACCATCTGTAACTCCAGTTCCAAACCTACTTCTGGCCATGGCTGGTACCAGGCACGAAGTGTGCATAGATGTACGTGCAGGCAAACCCACATCCATAAATATAAATTAATAAATCTTAAAAAACGAAAAAAGTCTGGATGGTCATGTTATACTTGGTGGAAATGCCTTCACTATACTGCTCCACAACCCACCTGTCATGCTATACTGCTCACCATGGTCCAAGACCGTGGGTCTGAGTGACCATGGGCTAAAACTACTACCAAAACAACCCTTCTTCTATATTAAGATGATTGTCCCAGGTATTCAGAGCAATGGAAAGCTGACTGACACAGAAATAAAAGTGTTCTGTCTTAGACCTGAAGGCATCCTGGATCTCTACTGTCTTACTTTCTTACTGAGTCCACGAGGAAAATCTCTGGGTCTAAAATCACTCACAAACACCTCCTCTCACTTCACAGCCCCGAAGAATGCTTCTAGCATGAGAGACTAGAATAGAAGGCTTCTGAGAGACTGCAACTTTTGCTGTCAGGAGAACCTGAGGTGAGACTTATTCCACTACATATCCTCATAGCGGATAGAAGGCATGATGGGCAAACTGGTTTGTGTGCCTTTTGAAGGGGAAAGGCAGTCCCCAGAACAGGTTATCCCTCTATTCACCCCAAAATTGAGTGTGCAGCTCCCAGAGCATGCTGTCACAGAGTGAAAGGCTGGCCTACACTTTCTCACAGAGGAAACCTCACAAAGTAATAGAGTGAGTTTTGGGAACATCACACGGACTCCATCTGAGACCATATCACACACAAGGACCCACCCTAATTAATGTTTCTTTCTACTGATACCTCAGATCAAAGTTGAGCCTAGGTCAACACAGGACTAAGCTTACCCAGAGATATGTAAACAAGACCGGTGTTATCTTACAATAGGGAACTAGATGCAACTCAGGTCTATGGTTTTCTCTTTCCCAAGGGACCTGGTGCCTCTGTGCTACAACTTGAAACCATCGATTATTCGGTTTTCTTTTTTAACTCCTGGGAATCCAACTGAAGGGCTCACACATGCTAGTCAACTGTTCTACCACTGAGGCCCACTTCCAGCCCCTTTCCAATTCTCATATTCACACAAACCACAGCTTCTCTTGAGCCTTTCCCAAATATTTGTAAACCAATTGCAAGAATGAGTGGTGAATGAATAAATAAAAAGAAATAATATTCTCAGATCCCTGAAGTCCAGGACATGGGGCCCTCTGGAGGGGATGACCAGAGCAGGATGTTCTAGGAATAAGCAAAGCTATCTGGTCAACTTTAAGGTGTAATACAAGGTCATGTTCACAACTACCTTAGCTCAAATAGTAAGTTCAAAATTTCCAGAACATACTCTGGTCCTAAGAACTCCAGGAAAATCCTTAACAGTGTGTGTGTGTGTGTGTGTGTGTGTGTGTGTGTGTGTGTAAATGATATAGATATAGATTATAGCTATAGATGATAAAGCTATAGCTATAGATGATACAGGTTAGATATAAATGAGTGTGGATGTAGAGATGTAGAGATAGATAGATATAGAAATAGAGAGATGTATCTGATAGATATAGGTGAGATATAGGTATAGATTAGATGTAGATGTATAGATGATATAGATTTAGATATAGATCACAGAAATAGAGATAGATGAGATACGTATGGATGGTATAGATATGCGAGTAGACACTAAGGAGGAAAACCCTTCAGGCTGCTTTATTGTTGAGTATCTTCCAAAATGAAAAAGACTGAGGAACATTTCAGGAAAGAATGACCTGTAAAATGGTTCAGAGTCAAGAAGGGAGAAAGGAGTTTAAGGTGGCCCTACACAATAAAAGCGATGGCTAACTACCCTACCCAATCCTAAAGGAAACCTGGATACCACCCCTCCCAAGGCTCACAGAACACTGGAAGAAGAGGTGGAAAGAGTAAGAGCTGGAAGAAGGGATGGAGTGGACACTGCCATCCGGGTACGCCATGGCTATTGTCCTCTGGAACACCCACTCAGCAGCAGCCACGACCTGCTTAGGACCTACAGAATATGCTGACCAACATTTCATCATGGACCAGGAGAGGAGCTCCCAAGTCCCCATCCGTCTATGAGAACGTATAAATAGTTGCTGGGGTGACTTCCAAACCTCTGTAAGGCATCCTAATGAACTCATTGGTTCAACAAGAACAACCAAAGAATACAAATGGAGAAGGTTAGCTTTAGGGAAGAGAAGGGGACCACCAGGAGTGGGGAGGACTAGAGAGGGTGATGGGGGAATGTTATCAAAATACATTATACACCTGAGTGAAATGTCACCATGAAGCCCATTATCTCATCCATGTATGATAATAAACACTTTGGAAAATACAGTGCAGCTGGAGAGAAGGCTTGATGGGTAAGACCACTGGCTGCTCTACTGGAGGGACCCAGGTTCAATTCCCAGCACCCACATGGCAGCTCACAACTGTCTAAAACTCCAGTTCCAGGAGATTTGACACCTTCACACAGACATATATGCAGGCAAAACATCAATGCACATAAAATAAAGATAAATAAATTATAAAGAGATTACATCAAAAAAAGAAAAGAAAATATACTAATCACAGTCTGGATGCAGAGTTGGGGAAAGCCAGCTAGGATGAAGGAAAAGAAAGCTGGAGGGTTCTAGAGACAATGTTTCTTCCAAGGCAAGAGGAAAGAAAGGAGGGAGGGAAGGAGGTGGCGAAGGGAGGGAGGGGAGAGCATCCCTGCAGAATAAGACACTTTGCCAAAAGCCCAAGAGAGCAATCTGTGACTTTTGTTAGCCAAGAATAGGCGCCCTGAAGACACCTCTTATTTCCTAGGTCCTACCAGCCCAAGCTGCTCACATCTCAAAGGGGAAAATAACTCACAAAAGAATTTCATTCAAGTTACTGGGTTTCAACCAATTTTAAAGTCTTAAAGAGAAGGTTGCTTTACTGAATAATAACTGGGTGAGCTTTCTTTCACTTCTGTTCTGTTTGCAGTACTGGGGATCAAACCAACAACGTTGCACATGCTAGGCAAGTGCCTTACCATTGTGCTATGTTCTCAGCTATAGCATTGTTAACTTAATAGTGATTAGAATGGCAGAGTCTCAGGGGCCTTACTCGTGAAATACACTAGAGGCTGCCAAGAACATGTTAGACGGATGTTCTCTCTCTCTCTCTCTCTCTCTCTCTCTCTCTCTCTCTCTCTCTCT
>NW_021621098.1:3248933-3300237 GCF_004785775.1 Grammomys surdaster
TCTCTCTCTCTCTCTCTCTCTCTCTCTCTCTCTCTCTCTCTCTCTCTGCCTCCCTCCCTTCCTCTCTCCCTCCCTCCTTCCCTCCCTCTCTCCCTCCCTCCTTCCCTCCCTCTCTCCCTCGCCCCACTCTCTCACCTGACACTGG
Source organism: Grammomys surdaster (assembly GCF_004785775.1). Classification (NCBI taxonomy): domain Eukaryota; kingdom Metazoa; phylum Chordata; class Mammalia; order Rodentia; family Muridae; genus Grammomys; species Grammomys surdaster. The sequence continues at coordinate 3,249,079 of NW_021621098.1, forward strand.
AATTACAGCTGGTTGTGACCCATCTGATTTGTCACCAGTAACAACACTTGAATCTTCCACAAGGGCAGCAAGTGCACTTAATCACTGAGCCATATTTCCACCCCAAGAACGGGTGCTTTACATACTAATGCAACCTGTGTTGGAGGGAGGAATACAAGGCGTTCTGTAGCGCAGATGCAGACTGCGTGTGAAACCTGCAGAGGGTGCCTGGATCCTTATCAGGGTTCAGGATTGGGTGAGAAAAGTCCTCACGGGCTCATGTGTTTGGACATTTTGTCCCCAACTGATGGCGCTGTTTGGAGAAAAGTGGAACTTTCGAGCCACAGAGGCTCATGAGAGGATGACTGGTGATTGCTGTGAGGTGGCCTGCTTCCTACCTCCCCTCCACATTCTTACCTGACATGGTGAGCTGTATCCTTTTTTAAATGATGAGTCAAGAATATTCTCTCCTCAAGTTGTTGCTTGTCACGTGTTTGGGCGCAGACTAAGAATAGTAACTAATATAACCCTGAAGAAGCAAAGCACTGTCATGGAAGGTGACTCTCAAGAGAAGCTTCACCATGGTGAGTTAGAGAGGAAGACACAAGTTCCAGGAAAAAGGTTAATAGCAGGCTGAAGAGCTGTAGCTAGAGCCTGGGTGGAGGGCCTGCCTGCCTCTGCTGACACAGCCAGAGTACATATGGGAGGGGCGCAGAAAGTGCGCTGGTGATGTGTAAGAGCAGGGCTGGAAGTAGTACACTTTATCAGAAACCAATCGAACAGAAGGGCTCCTTCCCCCTTCTGCCCCGCCCCCTATCCCATCCTTAATCAAAAGGAAAGAAAGGATCCTAAGAAGTTGAAGAGGGGTGGGGGGACAGGAAGGGAATAGGCTGATGAAGAGACGTGATTTCTGCATTTGAAGATAGACTCCTACAGGTGAGACCGGTGGCAATCGTTTCCAATTACAGGGAAAGGTGAGGATGGCAGAGAAGATATGAAAGATCATATTTGTGTTTGTTCTCTATCAAGAATGAGGCTCTTCCTACCCCAAGGACAATGTTCGCAGAGAGCAAAGCACACTGTGAGGGATGATGGTGTCTCTCTATAGATTCTTAGAGCAGCTCAAATGGGGGTCACTGTCATGATAGCCCACACAGATTCTCTCAATCCCACACCTGCTTAAAGGAGACCCAGCAAGGCTCCTGAGACACTTTCACTCTCAACTGCATCGATCACTGCACATCCAAACCAGAATCAAGCTAGATCAAATACACACACACACACACACACACACACACACACAGAGAAGTGTGTCCATCGGCAAAACACTGTGTCACTGAGCTGTGCCCACAATGTTGTATTCTCCATAGCATCAAATCCCACAGGCCCTCCAAGTTCAGGTTTCGACTCCTTCACCCCAGTACCTGCATTTTATCCATGCTTTCTCCTACCTCGGGAGAGCCTCCAGCTGCTTCTCTGTTGTTTTTGAGCTAGCATGCTGTTCCCCTTCAACTTGAGCCCATCGCATACAGCCTGTGCATGGACATTCTCTTGTGTCACTCAGTCTATGACCACACACTTAGATCTCAGCATCTACATTTCCTCTACTCCAGCTGCCTGCCCACCTCTGCACTCTCTTACATTTTTCTTTTTATTTATGTGCCTCTGTATATGTTTGGCATGAGTGCAGGGGCCCAAAGAGGACAGAAGATGGATCCCCTGAAGCCACAGTCATCGATGGCTTTAAGACGCCCAGTGTTGGTGCTAAGAACCAAACTCAGGTCCTCTACAAGAGCAGTCTGTGCTCTTAACTATGGAGCTGCCTTTCTGGATCCTATTCTTTTTTAAAAGAAACTCACTTCTTTTTTGTGTAATGTTATTGAGTGAGTTACATTTCATGTGCTGTGTGTTACTCTTTCTGCAATAAAGTTTCCAACAAAACAGCTAAAGAGGGGAGAATTGGGTCAAAAACTTAGAAGCTTTGGTTCATCTTGGCAGGGTAGAAATAAATGTTCAAATCATGGTGGTAGAGAGAGGGGGCACTAGGGAGAGAAAGACTCTGAGCATTCTTAGCATTCTTTTCTTCCTTTCAGGCCTTCAGAATATGAGGTATTCTCAAGCACACTGAGGGTAGGCTTTTCCTCAGTTGAACCTCTTTGGAAACATTTCCAGGGACATCAAACGTGTGTGTAAAGGCAGGCTTTCCCAATCTCCCTGGTGCTTCTTACTTTAATAGAATTGACAATTAAGATTAAATATTTTATACTGTATTATCTATTTAAGTGTCCAATTGAGTGGCATTTAGTACATTAACAATATTAAGTATCAACCATCATTAATCCCAGAATATTTCTATCAACCCCCAAAGGAGCCTAATTCCAACAGCATTCCTCTGCTTTCTTGACCTCCTAATCTTCAGACGGTCCACCTGTGTTCATCAGTGTTCTATCGCTACGAAGAGACACCATGACCATGGCAACTCTTATAAAAGAGAATTTGGGACTTGCTTACAGGTTCAGAGGTTTAGTCCATTATCATCAAGGTAGAGAGCAAGGCAGCACACAGGCAGATGTGATAACACAGAGTTCTACATCCAGACCCATGGGCAGGAGCAAGACAGCCACAAAGCCTGGCTTGGGCTTCTGAAACTTCAAAGCCCAACCCCAGTGACAGGATTCCTATTCCAACAAGGCCCCACCTCCTGATCTCTCTCAAGTAGTGCCCCTCTCTAATGACTAAACATTCAAATCTTCGAGCCTATGGGGGCCATTCCTATTCAAACCACCACACACTTCTTAGACTCTGTTCCTGACTGGCTACTTTCATTCAGATACTTTTCAAAGTTTACTCCTGTTTTAGCACATGTATTTGATATTTTCTTGACTGCTGTCACAGGAAACCTGAGAAAAGCCATCTGAGGAGGAAGTGTTTGGCTCACAGTTTGAGAGTGTAGCTCATGGTCAGGACAGCATAGTAGCCAGAGTGGAGGCAGCTGCCCTGTGACATCTACAGCAGGAAGCAGAAAGTCAGACAAGAATGCTGGTGTGTAGCTGGCTTTTCTTTCTGCAGACGACTGTTCCTCTCTATTAGACCTCTCTGGAAACATCCTCCCAAACATGCCGAGAGGTTCTTCTCCTAGGTGATCCTAAATCCGGCCAAACTGACAATCAAAAGACTATTACAGTATGAGTGCCACCTTCATTTTTATTGCTAAATAATATTTCCTATGACACATTTTTTTAAATCTACTCACCATCTAGAGAGCATCTGGGTGGTGTCTATCTTTCAGCTGCCGTGAGTACTGCTGCTAAAGTATGTAGGTAGAGGTTTTACATGTACACATAATTTTATTTCTCTTATTCATAAACGTTAGGTCAGATAATAACTTGGTATTTTGTTGTTCTTAACTTTTATATGTCTATGTATCACACACATGCCTGGTGCCCACAGAGGTCAGAATAGGTAGTGTCTTGGAATGGGATAATAGATGGCTGTGGACCTGGGTCCTCTGCAAGCACAAGTGCTCTTAACTACTAAGAATGTCTCCTGAATAATTCCAGGCTTAATACTTTGAGGAGCTACCCAGTTCTTTTCCAAGGTGGCTGTATCGTTTCACATCCTTGCAGCAGGTACAAGGTTACAATTTTCCCACATCCTCAGCACTCTTTTCTGACTCACATTAGTGAGATACATAGGTATGTCATTTTGCCAATCTCTTACTCTGGATCCTGCCCTCCCTCCCCACCTCTCCCTCCCTCCTTCCTTCCTTCCCTCCCTTCCTTCCTCCCTCCCTCCCTCTCTCTCTCTCTCTCTCTCTCTCTCTCTCCTTCTCTCTCTCTCTCTCTCTCTCTCTCTCTCTCTCTGTGTATGTTCATGCACGTGTGTTTATCTTATTTAATTTTATAATATATACATATATAATAATTTCTCTTGTTTAGTCTTTATAATATCTCAAGGAGAAAACATCATTTTCCTTATTTCACAGTTGAAATAACCACAGATTGGAGGTTATCAGGGGCACAATAAACAAACAAAAAGCAATCTTATGGCAAGGGCTCATCCCTTCTATCTCCCTCCAAAGCCCAGTTTCAGGTGCCACCAAGATGCTCCTACAATGCCTTTGCAAGCAGAGCTGTTAGAACATTTGTCCAAATTTTTTCCTTCTTAAAATTGAATAATCCTGTCTCCTGTGCAAGAGAAAGAATGTGTGTATGTGCGGGAGGCAGGTGTGCAGCTCTGGATGATGTTCGAATGGTTTGTGCACATGTGGAAGCAAGAGAATGTCAGGTCCCTCCTATCAATCTCGGCTTTTATTCCTTTGAGACAGGGTCTCTCACTAACCCTGGAGATGTGCTGGAGCTTTTCTATCTCTGCCCGGCCCCAGCCCCGATCCACACCTATGCTGGGGTTACAGGCTCACCCACTGAACTACCTTTCCATGGTACTCATATACGAGTACTTTCTATGACATAATTTTCACAGTGTAGGCCCAGCCAGCCTTCCTTTCCTGCTGCTACCTCCTGGTCTTTTCTCCCTCTTCAGTTGCTCTCTTAATGATGCCTTTCCCTGTGTTCATCCATTCCCTTATTTGCTCAATCAGCGACTCCTTCAAGTCACAATTTGGGCACCAGCTGTTTGCTCAGCTTTATGTTAGATCCCGGAGACACTTCCGAGACAGGGCAGACACAGTTCCTACTTGATGGAAGCAAAGGATAATCAAATCCCACAACTGCATAGGCATTAGCTGATTTCTAGTTTAAAGGAAAGACCAGCCAACTATAATAGAGCTCTCTAAGCCAATCCCAAAAAGAAGGAATAGGTGTCTGAGCTGAAGGATGCAAAGCAAGTAGATGAGGGAAGGGAAATTACTCTACATTCAGGTAACCCCTCTTGTGCAAAGACCCTGGAGCACTGAGTGAGTTAAGTCAGAAAAGCTAGAGTAGAAACAGCATCTCAGAGCAGGTAAGATTTACCTCCTAAGGGTGTAGAAAGAGCAAAACCAACCAAAGCCTTGGGAGTCTGTGGAGATTTGTTATCTAATGTTAGGCTACTAAGGTCCAGGTCTCACCTATGAACAGGACTCTACATCCTCAGTGACCACAGGAAACTACAGTCTCTGTCCCTGCACTGTGTTGAAGGGTAAACCCGACTCCTCTACAGAACGGGAATTAAACACAGGCCTAAATATGTGTCAGGCTCACGTTCTACACTGGAGGTCAGTGTGTGGGCCCAGAGTCATCTGGACATTCCTTTGCTTTCTCACTATTAGACTGCCTTCCCACAGATGAGAGCCGAGAATCCTGTCAGTGTGGTCCTTTGTCGACCATCAAGGACGTTTGGAATTAAACAAGCCACGGGTAATCAATTCGGGTGCTTTAGGCTATGAGACCACCCGTGGGGCTTCAGAGAGATATTTCCTGTTGTATATAAAATATACAATTGGCTTTGTGTGCCTCTGGGACAATTTCTCCTCTTTCTGCCCTGATGGATAGCATTGTGGCCTTTGCCTGAGGCAGGTTACCTGACTCCCCAGAGCAGGGTCCAAGTCAGCTCTGGGAATCTTAGATTCATTAAGAAATAATGGGATTTGTTTTCATTTGTGGGAGCAATTTCCTTTTTCTTCTTCAGAAAGAAATGTATAACTGAGTGGGGAACTTGGAAAGAATTGTACAGAAAGACAGACTGGGCAGAGAGAGCTGGGACAATCTTCAAGCTTCAAAGGGATAGACTTGGACATCCTCCTCCTAGACTTTCATACATGTGTAACTAACTCCCAGAGATTGAAAAGCCTTCCTCTTACACAAAGTCCAGAGTGAACCGAACCCATGTTTGGGAGGGAATTACAAAGAGACAGTGCCTGTGTTTTCCTTGGGACAGGCGGGGTCTTGTGAGTACAGCTCGCCTGGGGGAGGCGGTCTGCGGTCCCATTAGGGTTTCCTAGTCTAATTAGGAAACATACACAACCAAGCTTCTCACAAATTAAGAGCCAGCTAATTAGGCTGTGAAGATCTTCCTCTTGAACTTGCTTTGGTTGGGAAACACCTTTCCTTTATTTGTTACTAATAGAAGATGAAAGAAAGTCATAAAGAGAAGAACAAGAGTGAAGAGAAGAAGGAAGGGAGGGAGCGATACAGGGAGAGAGGGAGGGAGAGACAGGGAGGGAGGAAGAAAAGGGAAGACAGAGAGAAGGATAGAAGAAAAGGAGGGAGGGAGGGAAGGAAGTAAAGAGACAAAGGAAAAAAGGGAAGGAAAGGAAAAAGGAAGGAAGAAAGGGAGGGAAGGAAAAGAACAAAACAGAAAAAGAGCAGGAGGAAAGGATGGAGGAAGAAGGAAGAGGATGAGAGACAGACAGAGTGGGACTGGATAAGGAATGGATGGGCAATGGGGTGAGAGCCCCTAGTGAACTGCTCAGTGGGGTCCTGAAGGTGAGATTCCTTGCTAAGTGTATTTTTTAAAAAATCATGAACAAAAAGATTTGCAAGAGCAAAATAAACAGAACTGAGTGGAAGAATGTCAGAGGCAGCTGAGGTGAGACACTTGCCAGTTCAAATACAGACTGGGATCTGGGTCAAGAGACTGTGAGAGTAAACAACTGGCTAAAGCCACGATTGGCACCCCCCACTGTCTTCATCTTCTCTAGCTCTCCAGAGGTGAGAATCTCTGACACCAGGGAAGGGAGTGGTGGCTACACAGAGTCAGGGCCCACTCAGCTCTGGGCCTGGGCCCCCAACGCCGAAGAGAAGACAGCTGCTTCTGTGTGTTCTGTCCCTTGAGATGACAATTATCTCTTGAATATTCTTTCCCAAGTTTCTCCCTTAGGCTGGGTTAGTTCCCAGTCCTTTTAGGGTTTGTTTGACCTTCTGTCTTTCCTTTGCCTTCCTTCATTCTTCATTTCCTCCTTCCTTTCCTTCCTTCCCTTTCTGTATTTTTGGGGAAGGATACATAGGTGGGAGAGATGGGGTCTATTGTAGCCTAGGCTGGCCTACAACTTATTCTGTAGTCAAGAATGATCCTAAATTCCTGACCCTCCTCTCTCCACCTCCTGAGTACTGGGATCACAAGCATGCTGTGTGGAGAACTTTTTCTTTTAAGACTTATCATTTTAATTTATGTGCATCTGTGTATCTGTGTGAGTGTATGCCACATGTTCATGGTTACCTTCAGAGGCCAGAAGAGGGCATCTCATCCAATTGAGCTGGATTACAGATAGTTGTGAGCCACAGACATGGGTGCTGGGAACCAAACTCAGGTCCTCTGGAAGAGTAGTGGGAGCTCGTAACTACCAAACCATCTCTACAACCCTATTTTCGAGATATAGTCTTAGGGTGGCCTTGAATTCATTATGTAGCCAAGCAGAGCCTTGAATCCCTGACTCTTGGCCTCTACCTCCAAAGTTAGGGTGATAGAAACGCTCTACCACATCCAGCAAGTAACAAGATTATAACAACAGTCTACCTATCAAAACATTTAGAAGCAAAAAATAAAATAAAGTAAAAGGCTAATGAGTTACTATCCGTATCTTATAATCCTTTCATGGAGGCTCTAGAAATACAGACAGATTTGTGTTTTCCCAGCATGAATTGCAATATGCCTGGTGCAATGGACTTTTTTAAAAATTAAGAAATCCATTATCTACAGAGTAACCTTGGAGGGACAGGCTGAGGGCTGCGTTTAAGAATTTTCCTATCTGTTCTTCACAACCAGATGGTCTATATGCAGTACAGGGCCCTGACATCACTCACAATTGTTTCTTATGCCTGTTATGGATGATCTTGTTAACAATTGTCTTCAAACCATTTAAAAAGTCCTATGGATCTGCTAGCTCTATGCTCATTTTAACTAATCAGGCTTAGACTCATTAGCCCCATAGAAACGTTTTTTTTCCCTTAACTTTAAAGATTCTTGCTTCCATTAGTGATTTTTTAAAAGTTCTTCCTTCAGCTTAGAGAATAATCTATTTTTTAATTAATGTATTTATTACATTTTACTAAATAGTTTGTGTGTGCATGAATAAATGTGTATGTGTCTCCGTGTTCTACAGTAGAGCACATTTGCCAGTCTTTTAAATAAATTCTGCATTTTTAACTTTAGCATGCTTCCATTGGATACGTTTCACAGGTTTTTTTTTCCGGGGTGGAGCAGGAAGAGGTTTTTTAAAAATTGAAATATGACATCCATATCATTAGGGTTTTAAAGTTAGTAATATGCTTAAGGCAGATTTTTTATGGTTAGCAAAGCTGAGAGGTTCTGACACCAAAGGGTGCAGGCGGAGATAACTTACATAAATGTATATGGTCCCCCGAGGTGCCACAATTGTATTGCAGGGTTTCTCATGAACAGCCTAGCTTCAGTGAGACAGCCAAGCAAAGCTAAGTAGTTCTGAACCGGATGAGCTGTCCATGAGCCGAATTATGGGCAAATGGAAGTAGCCTGGGTGGCAGCCTTGGTCCTATGAGGCGCTGAAACAGGCGGGAAGCGTGTGCATCTAATGAAATGCTTATCTTATTAAAAAACGTTTCTTTTAAAACAGCTGCAGCATAACTTGAAAATGGATACCTAACAGATTACATGGTAGGATCAGAACATGATAAGCTCTAAAGGTTAGGAAAGGCATATCCATAAACCGGGAGGCAAGACACCAGCGATGCCACTGAAGGATGGGGCTCCTTAGACAGTGGACTCAGTTCCAACGTTCATTTTTCCCTGTTTTCAAAACTACAATGTCTTTTCTTCCTTCCTTCCTTCCTTCCTTCCTTCCTTCCTTCCTTCCTCCCTCCCTCCCTCCCTCCCTCCCTCCCTCCCTCCCTCTCTCTCTCTCTTTCTTTCTTTCTTTCTTTCTTGTGGGCTTTGTAATTCCTGAAAGGCAAAAGTAAATAATTATGAAGAAAGAAGTTGTGAAAGAATTCTAGTCAAGTTTGTTTCTTACTCAAACAATTATACAAAATGCTTAATTAATTGTTTTCTGTGTATGAGGCAGTTTTGTCAGAATGCAGTATGCTCAAAGGAACAGACAGGAAGTGTGTTTGCTAGGAAGAAGCATCATAAAAACAGGAGCCTCCCACCCTCTTCCTCCTCCCCCTCGCATCCTTGCCCTTGGTTTGTTAAATAGATCTTGTACACAGTGTAGGCTGATCTCAAACTCATATACCCCTACCTCAGCTTCCTGAGTGCTAGAACTGCTGATGTGTGCCACTGTGTCTGCCATGTCCAGGGTTCTTATGGCTAGGATTTACCTCAAAAAGGTGATTGTTGGGGGCGGGATCTCATTCAGTCTGCACTGCTTTTCTTGTGAAAAAATAAAGGGTCATTAGGACCTGGAGATGTCATAATAACATGACAAGGACAACTCTTCCTCTACAGCTTTAACTTAAACAGTGGCACTTGCATGGGACAGGGTTCGTCACCACACAGCTCCTAGAAGCCGCCATGATAATGATCGCTGACTTCGAGCTGTGCTGCTTACAATTCTGAGGGATGTCCACACGTTAATCAATGCAACCCTTCAAATGACATTTTCCATTATGCTTCTAAGTTTTATTTTTATATATTCACTGTATTTATTTATATTTCAAGGTTAAGGAAATTAAAGCTCCCTTCATAAGTTAAGGCAGAAGAGTTATGATTGTAATTTAGTTATGAAACTTATTTGCAAAGTAAGTTTTCTTTATTTACTAAAAAACAGGTGGTTTTTGGGCAAAGACTTTTATTTTTAAATTGTTTTACATTTATCTGTGTGTATATGCATATGTGTGTGCACACATGTGTGCTATGGTCATGTATGGAGGCTAGAGGTCCTTCTACCATGTGTGTCCCAGGTACCAAACATGGGCCATCAAAATGTCCTTTATCTGCTCAGCCATCTCACTGGTCCTGGCAAAGAATTTTAAAAGCCAGTTAAAAAATACACATCCTAGGGTTGGGGATTTAGCTCAGTGGTAGAGCGCTTGCCTAGCAAGCACAAGGCCTCGGTCCTTGGGTTCAGTCCTCAGCTCTAAAAAAGAAATAAAAATAAAAATAGATTAAAAAGAAACCCGCATCCTTTTATTCATCACAGAGATGATCTCCATATATCTCTCTCTTACATCCTTTTATCTATCTACCTATCTGTCTATCTATCTACCTATCTATCTATCTATCTATCTATCATCTACCTATCTATCTATCTATCTATCATCTATCTATCTATCATCTACCTATCTATCATCTACCTATTTTGAAAGAGGGTCTCTCTATATACGCCCACATGTCCTAGAACTCACTATGAATGCCAGGTTAGCATCAAACTCACAGAGATCTGTCTGCTTCTGCTAGGATTAAAGGCATGCATACACCACTATGTCCAGCCTCTGGTTTCTTTCAAAAAAATTTCACACAGCAGTCATGGTGAGATTCAGTCTCATAAATAAATAATTTTTTTTCATCATTATTATTATTACTGGTATTATTTCACAATGCTGGAATCAAACTCAAGACTTGTTTACCCTTCTGGGTTAACACTGTACCACTAAAACACCTCCAGCTTCCTCCTCTTCTTTTAAAACCTTTTTTTTTTTTTCAGAAAGCCTTTTTATATAGCCAGGCTGGACTCAAACTCTGGGTAAGCCTCCTGCCTCAGCCTTCCAAGCTCTGGAATTACAGGTACATGACACCTTTTCTGGCCATACATCTCCACCTTTGTGGTCAAATATATTTTCCCACTAAATAGAACTACTACAATTGGTGATTTGACCACAATTTTGTTTGGTTTCTTCTTAAATTTTCTTTGTTGCTTTCTAATTTGTGATCACATTGGGCAGCCAGAGAAGAAACTTTGACAAAAGACTGCATTGATTTAAGGGCCTCTGTAGGTGGTCTTGGTATGTGTTAGAATCACAGACCAGTTGAACTTAACACCCATCAGTAGATCTGCAAGTGACAGAAGACCAGCTTTGTCAGAGAGAAGAAATCACCAACTGGTGCATAGCATCCACGGCGAAGCAGAGAGCTATGATGCTTTGCAAAGGCTAATTATAAACAGGTGGTAGCCGGGGCCCACAAACGCATTCTGTTCAGTTCGTTAAGGCTTCCACTCAACTCCAGGAAAATGCACATTCCACAGCGTTACAAGGAGTCTCAGGCTGCCTGATAAAAACCAGGTGATCTGCTACCCCAACCCCTTACTGACACAAGAAGAGAATATAACTGCATAATTGCCCTTCCTGTGTGGCAGGACCTCTCCTGGCGTCACAGGGGGAGGCTGCTGAAGCCATGTCGGCAAGATCGTCATCCAGAGACCACAGCACTGAGAAAGGCTGGCCATGCAGCCTTAGCTGGTGAGGTCTCAGCACACCCAGGTTGAAGCCAAGTTCTGAGGTCTCTCTGTGTTTCCTACTATGAAGTGCCACTGAACTGTTCAGTTCCATCTGGGTGTCTGGCTGCTTCAGTGGAGGGCTCTTCAATTTCACATTTCATCTCAGCAACTAATGTCCATATCTTGTCAAATCGCCACCAAGAAGGCACCTCAGGGCTACCCCAGTAAAAGCTGCAATGTTCGGCAGGAACTTGCGATTTGAGGGTTCGGTGATTATGATGCAGCCAAATGATCTGTCCCACAGTAACATGGAGAGGGGGAGGCACCCACTCCTGAAGTACATCTTATTTTCTCTCCCGCAACCACCAGCATGCCCAGCTTTTCCAGCCAAGCTCCTGGCTACAGTTCATAATACTCTATAATTGTTTTGTGTGCCTCTCAACACTAGTAGAACTCATTTTGAGTCTGATACCTTGGATTAGTCTCAGGAAGGGTTATGTTTATGCCCCCATTGGTTTTTTTTCTTTATATTTTTTTGTTTTGTTTTACTTTGTGTTTTGAGGCAGCCCAGGCTGGTCTCAAATTCACCCCAGTCCTCTCGGCTTCCTGCGTACTGGTGTTGCAGGCATACACCACCACCCTGGCTGTTTTCTCACAGACAAAACCAAGCCATTACTTGTTGCTAGTGTTCGTTAGACTGCTGGTCTCCAACTATTTGTGGATAAGTCAGAGCTTAGAGCTTGAGTGTACTCCTGTCCTTACCTTGTAATTGAAGCACACATGTTCACACACATGTTCACTACACATTGCACAAATTCTGAAATGGCTAAAGTTCGTATACATGGTATCAATTAGGGAAAAATATTTTCTTTTCCTCTCCCCCCACCCACCCCTCTCTTTTTTTGAAACAGAATCTCTTTATGTAGACCTAGCTATCCTGGAGCTCCCTATGTGGATGAACCATACTGGCCTAGAAGTCACAGTGATCCACTTGCCTCTGCCTCTGTCCCTCTGCCCCTCTGCCCCTCTGCCCCTCTGCCCCTCTGCCCCTCTGCCCCTCTGCCCCTCTGTCCCTCTGCCTCTCTGCCCCTCTGCCCCTATGGCCTTCTGCCCCTGCCTCTGCCCCTCTGCCCCTGCCCCTGTCTCTGTCCCTCTGCCCCTGCCCCTCTGCCCCTGCCCCTCTGCCTTTCTGCTTCTTGGCCACTCTGCCGCTGACTCTGCCCTGCTGCCCCTTTGCCCCTCTGCTCCTGCCCCTACCTCTGCCCCTCTGCCTTTCTGCCTCTTAGCCTCTCTGCCTCTGCCCCTGCCCCTGCCTCAAGTGTTGGGATTAAAGGCATGTGATGGACCACCACACCAGTCTAAAAAAGGTATCTTCAAGTCATTTTTGTGATTGCAAATATAATTTAAGTTGGCCTCTCATCCTTGGTAAGACAGGGGCCTGGCTCTTCCCATGCTGTTCCATTAATAAGCTGTTTATTCTTTTTAGGAAATGGTTTCCTATAACTCTGGCTGGCTTAGAACTACCTGCGTAGCCTACAATAACTTGAACTGGTAATTCTACTGTCTCCACCTCCCGAGTGTTGAATCATAGGTTCACTCTCATGCCACCAGCTCAACAGTAACAGTCTATTTAAAAATTTGAAGTGTATCATCTTAACCCTTTGTTTGGGGAGCTGGAAGTTCATTCATCTACTTGTATTGCATAAAACAAAATGCATTTCCAAGATAGTGAAAATGATAATTTTTTGTAGACTGTCTGACACTAGAATTACCACAAATTTGGAGATCAGCCCAAAGGTTGGATCACCACATCGCACCAATGACCGAATGTTTAAAAAGATCATCTTGGGTCAGAATGATGGTTCAATAGGTTAAAGGTCCTTGTTGCCTGAGCCTGGTGTCCTGAGTTCAATTCCCTTCATCCATGTAAATGTAGAAGTGGGCCAACTCCACACAGTTGTCCTCTAACCTCCACACAAGCACCACCCCATTCACACACACACACACACACACACACACACTACTAATAAAAATGAAACCTTTACAAATAGTAGACAAGCTGTTTTACTTCCTGCCCTCACCTCTGAATGATGATGATGTCGTGGTCTGCAAAGGAGCTCTCAGCTCAAACGTTCTAGGACGATGCATTGCTCTCCAGACGGCATGCAGGTTTGAGCTTTGGGGGATAGTGTTTCTGTTTCTTAATTAACAGTTCCTTGAGGTTATAGCTTCAACAAACAGGTTGAGCATTCTTGATCCAGAAACCCTAAAATGCTGTGCCTCAGTTCCTTCTTCTGTTGCTGTGATAAATGACCATGCCAAAGCAGCTGAAGAAAGGAAGAGCTGGTCTTAGCTCATGGTTCCTGGGTGCAGTACTATCAAAGGGGAGCGGTCACACTGATGGGAAAGTGAAGCAGTCAACAGATCACACCCACAGGCAGAGTAGAGGAAGAACTAAAGCCTGGGTGCCTGTGCTCAGCTCCCGTCCTACACACCTAAGGATCCCTGCCCAGGAAATGTCACCATCCAGTGTGATGGTCTTCCCACTTCAATTAATGTAATCAAATCGTCATCCATAGTCATGTTCAATCTGATCTAGATAATCTGTCACTGAAAGTCTCTTCCTACAAGATTCTAGATTGCAAAACTTGACAATGAAAACTGCCACATGCTCCAAAAGCAGAAATTTTGAGTTGCAGCACTGTGATCGACTGCATAAGTGGAGAACTTCACGTGGAAAGACTTTGTTTGACTCTGGATTCTTAACTACATCATATAATGGCAGGGGTTGGTCAGTCGGTATGCTTGCCTTGTAAGAATGAGTGCAGCAGCATGCATGTGAATACCAGAGCTGGAGAGGGAGAGACAGAGACAGAGACAGAGACAGAGACAGAGACAGAGAGACACACACAGAGATAGAGAGGGAGGGCAAGACAGGCATTCTTTGGGCTTGTTATCCAGCCAGTATTGCTGGTTCAGTGAGCTTCAGCAAGAGTTCCTGTCTAAAAAACTAAAATGGAAAGGAAAGCACTAGATGTTGACCTCAGTGTGTGTGTACAATACATACATATACATGTATATATGTATATATAAAATATATGTATATGTGTATATGCATGTGTATATGTAAACATAAAATTGCATCTGCATACATGTGCATTCACACATGAATACATACATGGACACCCTACCCAAATGTGTGTGTGTATGAGTGTGTGTGTTTACCTTCAAGCTGTATTACATATGACATAAGTGAATACCATGTTCAAACTTGGGAAATATCCATCTATGTACATGCTTTATTTGAAAATCTGAACTTTCCTGACTCTAAGCATTTCAGGTAAGACATATTCACGTTGCAAAGTATCAAATGATTGAGCTTGCTTCTGCTGAGGCCCCTGCCTCCTCGCTTTTTTTCTGTGTTAATGTCATTTGGAAAAGGAAACATTCATTCGTTCTGTTGAATTTAGTTCTTTGTAGTCTCTTTAAACATTTTATTGCAGGTCACAGAACATATCTACTAAAGAGAATATGCAAAGAGAACTATAAACCTCTTCCGTGTTGCTTTGTGACATATTTCTGTTTTCTTCTTCCAAGGGCACAATGTTCTCAGAGCAAAATGTCTATGCCCTAATACACTTTCCACACTGAAAATAAAAAGCCACCACTCCCCCTGATTCTCATTATAACACCAGTCTCTTGAGTCATTACAGCACTGGTTTGTTGGACCATACTAAAAACAAACAAACAAATGAAAAACTTAATCTTTCCTTTTTCTCTTGACATTGTAACAACTTCTTTATCTTAAAGGTAAAATGCTGGGTAAAAATCACTTCCTGTACAATGCTGCCAGCTACAAGTATTTGCAAGGCATATCTGGTTCTGTATGGGTTTTCCTATTTCTGTATCCTTGGCTGTACAACTCTCTTTCTCTCTCTCTCTCTCTCTCTCTCTCTCTCTCTCTCTCTCTCTCTCTCCCTCTCGGTGTGTGTGTGTTTCTCTCTCACTATGTGTGTATATTCTCTCTCATGTATTTATACATGTTTAGGTGTATATGCATGCATATATATGAAATGTCAACAAAGTCTTTGAATTAACTGTGAACTGTGAAGTGCTCAAAACACATACCATTTCAAAAAATATCCTGCAAGAATATAACACTAATGGGAAGTGAGCTTTGAATTTACAACCAAACATGAACAGAATTTGATAAAGGACAGTCTTCAGCAAAAGTCTTTTGAGCAGAGACCTAAAGAAGTCGTCATGGGGGTGGAGTGTGGCTCCGAACTCATAGCTGCAATCTGGGGAGTTCTGTTTAACCTCAGTCGTCTTGCCTCCATGGAGCCCTTCCATCAAACAATGGATACATATACCCTCCTAAAAGGTACCAGGGGGAGACAAGCAGAGACAATACAGGAGGTATGTTCAAAAGGTTGATCAAATAAACCATAATGGTAGGTAGGTATGTTAGGTTTTGTTTTAATTTTCCACTTTAAAAAAAATGTAGTGTAACTCTTTCAATCTTTTTACAATTCTGCATGGTTGAACGTTTGAAATGAGTTTGTGTATCACCCCCAGGCAGTGGCTCAGACTTGACTGGGGCAAAGCAGACTGCATGTGCTTTATTTTTATCCACGTCATTTGCGACATTTATGTCGCCAAAGGAACCAAACCCATGCTGTTCGATTGCCAAATCATTCACCTAGTCTTTGATCAGACAGGGCAGTGAGCTTCATCAACAAGTTGTGCGACCTTCCTGTAACAGCAACGTCAGGTCAACTCGAGAAAGTGAAGCAGGAGCCCGAAACACAAATAAAAAGAAACAACCAACAATCCTTATAATTATCATCATCTGCTGCGTTTCCCTCTTTTGGCAAAGAAACACTCCATCCATTTGTAGAAATCGCCCGCGGACACGTTACATCAAAACTAATCACAACGATTAAAATCAGCTTTTCTGTGCAAGGGAAGAGTAAAAAGCAAGTTGGCGGCTGGAATGAGACTGTTTTCCCAACAAAAAAAAAATCTGGGAAAATTTCGTATATGTATATTTCTCTATAGTCTATGCAAGGCTTTATTTTTTGAAGATCAACTGTGAGCCCTGTGATCGGTTAATTTGATTTAAGTTTTATTTTGGAGATTTGGACTAGAGGTAGAGGCGCGAGCTAATTGTATCCTGATCCTTGCCTTGAGGGGTTTCAAAGCCCTGGAGCAACTCTCCTCTGTATTTTGTTCTGTCTACCTTAGCCAAGCTATTGCATTTCTCTCTGGTGTGGCGAGGCGAGCAGATCGCTGGGAGAGAAATCGGAAAAGGGGGGAGAGGAAAAGGAAAAGGGGACTTGGAGAGAGACTTTGTGCTTCAATGTTTCAGGTAAGATCTGACGGTTTGGGTTTGTTATTATTTGCTAAGGAGGGTATGGCTGGGACTTTGGGCGCAACTCGCTTTTACGCATGTGCCAGGCATGGGGCGAGAGCGCGGCACACTCGCACACACGCAGCCGGGCGCGGACGGCGGCTGGGGATCCGCTCGCACCGGCTGCGGCTGCGGCTCCTCGGTTTTCTTCCTGGCAGAAAGAGCCGAGCGGCGCAGGCAGAGGCAGCGAGAGCCCGGCCGGAGCTCCGCGGGGTCGGGAGGCGGCGCGCTGACGGGGCTGGGGGTCCCCACGGCCGGGTGCTGCGTCTCGGAGCTCATCGCCGCGGCTCTCGGACCCCCGGGTCCCGTCCCTGCTCCCGCCAGCCGCGCGCGTCCATTCTTCCCGGGGCGCCGCGGGGCTCGGCGCCGATCGCGTGGGGGTGGGGACCGTCGCCCTGCTCGTAGCCAGCCTTGGCGGCGCCCCCCGGGACACCCGCTCAAAGACGCCATTGTAGCTGCTGAGCGGATCGAGCCCCCGGGCGCTTTATTTATTTATTTATTTATTTATTTATTTATTTATTTATTTATTTATTTATTCCTTTCCCCTTTCTCCCGTGCTGAGCCCTTTTGTGAGCAGCGGCTGGTGCCCAGAGCCGGCCCGCATGCCACCCGGACTGATCTAGATTCGTCGCCTCCTCCCACTCAGGCGCCTTTAAAGCCTTTTCCCATCCCCTCCCATTTCCCCTCCCCCCTCCTTGGGTGCAAATGTTTCATTTATTTTTAAAAAGCGCCAGTTCCTCTTCCTCCCCACCTCCTCCCCTGGTAGAGACCTAGGCACACGCTCCGGATTAGACGTCTCCTTGGGAGGCAGGCGCGGGCTGGGGACGCTGGGGTTGGGGAAGGCTGCGGCCGCCACAGCTTCAGGTAACGGCGGCTTTTCGACGATCGCCTTCTCTCCACCGAGCCTGCAGCTCCGAGGCCGGAGCCCGCGTCCTTCCTTCCTCCACGGTTCTGGAGTCCACGGTTCCCTTAAAGGGACAGAGTTTCGCGGCCGCCGCCGGTGTGCGCGGTCGGAACCCGCGCTCTGGGGCGCAGAGGTGGGAGGAAGGGAAGCAGTTTGGCTCCTTTCTGACCTCTTTCCTCCCCCATCCCCCAGCCTGCCTCCTCTCCTGATGGAAATATGGAGTGCGCTTCCTCTCCTGCCCCCAAGAGGGACCTGGCTGAAAAATAAAAGAGTCCTCACCTCCTGGAAAAAAGAATGGGGCGGGTGACGCGTTGTGGTGAACTGCTTCCAAAGTGAGGTGGAGTCCCTGAACACCGAAGTAGGGGAGGGTGAAGCTGTGGGGCGGGGACCCCTTACCTGGATACCCGCCCGGCTCAGGCGCCTGGCACGCAGCAACTTCCTAGCGATCTCCGGCCGGCCGGAATCGCCTTTGTGCTCTCCAGCACTTCAGCTGTCGTGGAAATGATTTTTCGGTGTTAATACCTTTTTATTGAAACTGTGCTTCGCGGGCCGGCTGGGCAGGAGCAGACAAAGTTAGCAAAGTTAGGATGGGGCGATCGGCTTTGTACGTCTCCACGTACAAAGAATCGCACAAGGAAACTGTCCAAGACCCTTTAGGCTCTGGCTTCCTGGCTAAGAGGGACACCTCAGAAGGCAGGAATAATTTGGTACAAATATTATACAAAAACTACCGATTAGAGCATAGAACTGGCTACTTTCAAGCAAATCTTTGCGGCCCCCCAGCCCCCCCGTCTCTGTCTCTGTCTCTCTGTCTCTCTGTCTCTCTGTCTCTGTCTCTCTCTCTCTCTCTCTCTCTCTCTCTCTCTCTCTGTCTGTCTGTGTGTGTGTGTGTTGTGTGTGTGTGTGTGTGTGTCCCCTTGGTGGCACCCGGGAAGACAACCGTTTGGTGGCACTCAGGGAGACACAACAGTTTAACATACTCATTCTTTAAGAAACGTTTGCCTTCTGTTTTCAATCAACTAAGCTGGCAGCTAGAGATACAAGTTTATTTGAGAATACCCTCTGGGTACCAAGCATGCTTGGATTGTTTTAGCAAATTAAAAATGAGCAAAAGGCTTTTACCTTCTCAGCAGTAGACTCCTTAAGAGACCTCCTGTTTCGTGGTGTGTGTGTGTGTGTGTGTGTGTGTGTGTGTGTGTGTGTGTGTTCCGGGGGGAAACGTTTTCTGTGTTTATCTCAAGTGTTTTTAATGTGGAAGAGAAAATAAAGGAGTTTTGAAGGCTGAGGCTGATGCCACGGAATGATTCATTAAATCTTGAGTCCACATCCAGGAATCCACCTGCCTGTGTGGGAGGCTGTAAGAACTAATAGCCAGCCAGTCGACTTGGGGAATTTTAAATAGCAATGAGTCCATTTGTCTCCAGGATAATGGGCAAGATGCCGATTTATCCCTTGTGCTTAGATTTCAGTGGCATTTGGCTTAGGAGAAGGGGCTGGTTGTTTAGGAGTCTGTGCTGATAGCAGTCCTGCTGACGCAGATTGAAAAGAGCTGTTGTGACTAAGGATGGTGTTTACTAATGTGGTTTCAAAGGTGACCCTGGAACTTTAAAACTTCACATCACAGAGAAAACTTAATGGGCTGGGGTTTGTGTGTGTAAGGAGAATGTAACTAACCAGGCAAACCTGCCATAGGTTTGCTTCGACAAAAGCTCTAGATGCATAGAGTATGGAAGATAGCTGGGGGAGGGAGATCTCCCACCACAGCATGCAAAATGACTGCAGTGCTTTTTGCTCTATTAATTATGCCTGAAGCACAATATAAAGTCCCGGAACATACACTAGAGGTCTCTCTTCTAGCTGTGCGATTGTTATGTTTGTGATTCTTTGCTCGAGCTTGTATGGTGGGGTACTCAGTAAAGGCCTGGTTCATAAGTTATTTTACCTTCCTGGTTATTCTTCATATTCTGATGTGAAGCAATTATTTCAGGGAGGCTATTAAGTAATTACTGCCTACTTTATGCTACCCAAACATTTAGGAAGTAACTACAGTAAGACAGATTTCTACTAACTGTGAAAATGTACTGGTCAGTTAGCACTTAAACATGTATTTTAGGCTTTTCTGCATCAAACTATTTACCCATTTTTTTAAAAAAAAATGCAAATACAAAAGTGAAGGTTGTATTTATTTGAGAGTGTTCTGAAATTAAACTTCCATCTGGCTCTGCATTTAGCACATAATGCTTGTATGAATGCTTTCTGGACTTGACATTTCTAAACTCTGAGTGATTACCATCCTGAGATATTTTTTTTTATTTGCTTTGCATCAACTGTGAAGTCGCTCAAACAGGGCTTTTAGAAAGCTGCTTCTTAAACTGTATTTTTGAACTTTTTTCAACTATAATTTATCATTTTCCAATAAACAAAGCATTTATTCGTCCCCAAGAAAAATATCTTGGGAATGAAAAACTTGTGAATGTGAGTGTGTGTGCTTATTTGGCTAGCTTACTGATGGCAGGCTTGAGATACAATTTGATGTCCCTGGATACAGTTACAGTTCCCTGACTTCTCATTCATAAAAATGTACCAGATGCAACTAATGCTTTGCTTTTGAGGAGTTTAGTTCAAGAGCTCTGCAAAAGAGATTATCTTTTAAGAATCCTTTTTTGAGGTCTGTTTTCATCAATCTCATCTATTCATCCAACCAGTGTTTGTTTGTTAGATGCTGGAGCCGCCATGGTGAGGAGAGGCGTCCCGAGTCGTGATTGCCCAGAGCTTACGATTACAGGTTACCTGAATAATTGAACAACTGGTGGAGATTAGTGCTTCAAAAGGAAAGGGAAATTTTAGTAGTATGAACCAAGAGGGGCAAAATGGCCAAGACTTTCTCTAGATCAGATTTATAGAGAAAGCTCTAGAAACCTGAGGTCTAAGTTAGAGAGGCAGGTGGACAAGCTGGGCTGCATGTGGTTTCAACCCTCAGAGTAATACTAAAGGATGGAGAGGGAGAAGGCTGTGGAGGAAGATAGCAGAGCATGGTGAGCTGTGTGCACTGAAACGACAATTCTGGAAGCATCTGGGCAAAAGATTACACAGAGCAATGGCGGTGAATGTAACCTTGCACTGGCCGTTATAGTAGGTTAGGCAAGAGCATATCAGATGTAGCTAGTGACAGGAGCGCCGGCGATGGAAGGATGCGGGATCCACTCAGAAGGTAAACAAGCAGGAAGTTTGGTTTTGGGTCACCTGAGAGGAGAGGAGAGAAGAGTGTCATAGTTTGGAGCTTGCTGTGGTTTGAAAGTGTGGCCCCCAGGTGGTATTGACTTAAAAGGCTGTAGAAGCTTTCAGAGGTAGAGCCTGCTTAAGGAAGCAAGTCAGTGAGGATGGGCTTTTTTGATCTTGGCCCCACTTCCTATCCTGTTCAACCCAGATGTACAGCTGTGGGAAGTACGTGGGTACACCCCTGCCACCATAAAACTGTTGCTATCACGCCTTTCCCTCAGATATGGACTGTACCTCTCAAACTGTAAGCCCCAACAAACCTTTACTCCCTGGCTTAGTTAGGATTTCATTGTTGTGCACAGACACCATGGTGAAAGAAACTCTTATAAGGACAACATTTATCTGGGGCTGGCTTACAGGTTCAGAGGTTCAGTCCATTATCATCAAGGTGGGAGCATGGCAGCATCCAGGCAGACGTGGGCCTGGATGAGCTGAGAGTTGTACGTCTTGTTCCCCAGGCAGCTTGGACGAGGGTTTTATGAAGCCCACACCCACAGTGATACATCTACTCCAACAAGGACACATCTCCAAATAATGCCACTTCTGGGCCAAGCATATATAAACCATCGCACTCCCTTAAATTGCTTCTTGCTGTGTGTTTGATCACAGCAAGAAAAGTAATGAATGCAGGGCATGTTAATTAAATAGATATGGTATTTGAAAGGCTGGGTTAGGTATCTTTTGCTTCCCCTCTAGTGACCAGGAGTGATGAGAAGCCTCATTCACATCCAGTGTATCTAAATTCACAAAGGCAACCATGGCAACCATGGCATCTGGTCTGGTCATTCTTCAATTGCTCCATTTGTTCCCCAGTCCTGTGTGGTACTCGTATCCATCAGGGCCTCCTCTGCCTGCCCTTCACATCCTGTCCTCCAAGTCCATTTCTTTGTGAACTGCCCTGTGAGGTCTGTTGAATTAGCTCCTGATAAGCTGGAAGTCACCATTGAGAGAGGCTTTTGGAACAAAGTCAGGTATGTGACTTATAACATACATGAATTGTGTCAGGAATATCATAAAATCAGTGGTGTGGCCACTGGCAGGTTGCCAGTGTTTCTATATATAACTTCTCACCCATGTGCCGGTAAGTAAGTCTATTCAGTCCATCGGGTCATTTAAAATGGCTTGAAAGTAGAAGAGGTACTGGTTGGGAAAAGGAAGGGAGTGGACAGGGGTGGGAGTGGGGGAACAAGGAGAGGAAATGGGGTGAATACACACATTTTGTTCATGTGTGAAATCTGTTATTGTGCACAATAAACATACACTAATAATGCTTAAAAATATAAAAGTGTTAAATTACTTGAAAAAATAATTGTTCAGTGGCTGGAGAGATGGTTCATGGTTAAGACTGCTTATTGCTTTTGCAGAGGACCTGGGTTTGATTTCCAACACTTACATGGTAGCTCAAAATGGCTTGTAATGTCTGGCTTCCGTGAGTTCCTGCATTTCAAGTGGCCCATATAAACTGTACTGGGCAAAGCACACATACATATAAGTAAAAAATGGATAAATATTTTTTAAAATTTAATTGTTCAACTCTGCCTTTTAAAGTCATTTGTATACAAATAAGATAGTCATTCCATTCAAAAAGACAGAAAGAAAAGTTGTAAGGAAATAAGTAGCCCTTATATTGTCCCCTACTTAGACACATTTTTGTATATCTGATCCTTGTATGCATGTACCTTAGTTAGTGTTTTATTGCTATAAAGAGATGCCATGACCACGGCAACTCTGATAAAAGAAAACATTTAGTTGGGGGTTGTTCACAGTTTCAGAGGTTTACTCAGCATGTCAGTAAGCATGGCAGCATGCAGACAGACATAGTGCTGGAGAGGTAGCTGTGAGTTTACATCTGGATCCAGAGGCAGCAGGAAGAAAGAGATAATGGACCTGGCTTGGGCTTCTGAAACCCCAAACCCCACCTCCAGTGACACACTTCCCCCAGCAAGGCCACACCTCCTCATCCCTGTTAAGTGGTGCCACTCCCTAATGACCAAGCAATCAAATCTATGAGCCTATGGGGGCCATTCTTGTCACCACCATAGTGATGTTTATGTTTCTGTGTCAAAACACCGCACAGAAGCAAAGAGGAGAAAGGTTCCTTTTGGTTCATGCTTTCAACTTATAACAAGAAAGTCATGGTGGAGATGCCTAACTTAGGGCTGTAGGCCCCTGTGGGGCTGTTTAAAGGGCAGCCAACCAGAAAGTACAGAAATCAGGACTAGGGCAAGAAGACAGGTACAACTTATAAAGGTCACAGTAACCATCTTCAACTACCTAGACCCACCTCCTAAGCAACCCGCAGCCCCCAAATGCCTCTACCCACTGGAGAACTAACATGCAAACCATGAGCCAGTTGAGGAACATCTTAAACCACAATGATCCTTAAGACATCTGGACCTCTCTCTTACTGCTCCTTGACTAGCCTGGTCTCCATGTGGCCTTCTCATATCTCTTTATAAGCGAGTCCTTTGGAACTTCTGATATCTTGTTCCTTCTTTTAATTTGTTCTTATTTCTCAAAAGCTTATTCCTCGATGTCTCGATTCACAAAGATGTAGAATAGCTAGGAAGTCATTTTGTCTAGCATGTAATTCACCACCAAGCAGCACTAACTACTGACTGTTGATTAATTTTTAAATAATCTGGAATTGGACATTTAGTGGTTTTTGCTTTCAACATTGAAATTTATTAAAAAAGGGAATTTCCATTAAAGAAGCCTGCCATAAATCTTTATAATAGTATTTTCCTTCTCTGGTTGTACTTCTTCCAGAAAATTCCAGACTGGAGATCCTTCCAGAAAATTGAGGCTTCGGTTATTTCCAGAAAACAATGTGAATACCATTCTTTTCATGGGAGTTTGATACACAAATGGAGCCCTAAGGCATTTTTTTTCTGATGGGTCTCACGTAGGTAGTCTTGCAGGAGTGCGGGGCAGGCTCTGATTAGATAAGTGCCCTCCCTTTCAGCCATATCACCTGGGCTTCTTCTCTCTCCAACCTGCCAAGTGTGGTTTCTGAGAGAACAAGCAATATCAAATACCTCAAGGCACCCCCCTGTTGGAGGAACCACCTCACTTCTGGATGCTCAAACTTTCAGTGTGCTTGCATTCCTCTGTGTCCTGGCTGTGCATGACTGTGCCCAAGCACTGGGGATATCCATGACTAAAAGAAGCAAATCCAGCATTCCTTGCTGGACCCTGCAGATAACACTAGTTACAAAGGTTATATGCGGTTGTTAAGTCAGGGGTGGTGGCAGGACAGGGATTCTAACCCAGTAGATCAACTATCAAAGGTGTTGGATTGAAAGCACTAATGATAAACTCAGTCACCAATAATGTATTGATATTGAATTAAGGAAAATAAATTATGAAGCTTCCCCTTGGTATAATTAACCAAGAGCCAGCCTGAATTTGAATTCTTCCCCTCCCTGTGTCTTCTGTCATTCCTGGCTGGTTGCTGCATGAGTCTGACTCTGTGCCTGCATGAATGCTGAATTATCTTGTCTGTCTCTGTGTCTGTCTGCCCCCTTCACCCCGTGTGTGTGTGTGTGTGTGTGTGTGTGGTGTGTGTGTATGTCCTTGCATGTTATCTGTCTGTCCCTAACAAAGGGCTTTGCTCTATATTTACTTAACAGGACAGAAGTATCACATGAAGAAGGAATGGGATACCTTACAGAAATTTGTAACAGAGTTTCACAAGTCAATGACTCTAAATGACCCCATTGACAAACAAACAAACACTGTCAAACACTATCCAAATGCTGTTTCCAGCATTCGTGGGGAGTGTTCGTTTTATAAGGACGCTTTCAGCCTGTTTTCTATTTACAGCATTCATTACCGTAACTTTACACACACACACACACACACACACACACACACAAACCATTGAGTCATGGGCATGGAAGAGTACATACCTTAAGATTATAACTATGCATTAGCTTACGTTATAAAAATTGGTTATATGGTAAATCCAAGGCAAGTAAGGTTGTTTTTTACATTGTTCTCTTAAAAGCAGATTAAATAAACAGGCTTAGTATATAACAGGACAACAGTCTTAAGTGACTTTAAGGTATATAATTAACTTAGGCTATGGGGTCCAGCAGAAGTTCCGGTCCTTTGAATGTAACAGATATTTTTATAATAATGCATCACCATAGCCAACCATTAACATTCATCTCACTGTTTATTTAATTAGGTTAATCCAAGTAAGGTTTGGTTGTTGTTGTTGTTGTTGTTGTTGAGATGGAGCGTTAAAGTCGGGAAGATCCTTCTGCCTCTGTTACCACACCTCGTTCTGAACATCTTTCATAGGCGCATTGCTAAGTGTCCTGCATGGCCCCATTCCCCAGCCTCTCCCTTCCCCCACCTCCCTCCCACCTCCCCATTCGTAAGAGAAAAAAGGAAGGAATAAACATGGTGTGAGGGATGAAGAGATGGATCAGTGGGTAAAGGTTCTTTCTGAACAAGCAGGAGAACCTGAGTTTGAGTTCCCAGAACTCACAAAAAAGGCCTGGTGTGGTGCGCACCTGTGACTCTAGCAGTGGGGATCTAAGGGCGTGGAGGCAGATGCTGGGAGCTCACTGGCCAGTCAATCTAGCCAAAACAGAAAGCTTCAGATTCAGTGGGAGAGCTTGTCTCAAAAACTAAGGTGGTGAACCATTGAGGTAGAGACCAGCCACCACCCTCTGGCCTGTACACAAGTCTGAGCACATGCACACACCAGTGTATGCAGCCCTTACATACAAGTACGCAACAAAGTGGTTTGAGATTGTTGCCACCAGAACATCCCCACCGTAGAACTCTTGCTGAGCAAAGTGTATTTTCATAATACTTTTGTCATGTCAGTCAAAATGTCGATTTACTTTCTACTCAGAGAGAGCTGACAGCGATTCAGTCAGTCCCTGCTGCTGGGACAGCCTGCTGCTAGGGAAAGGCCTCCTGAACTGAAGAGAATGTTAACTGGACAGATTTCAAAAGCTCTCAAGAGGCAGGAATGCCCTTCCTAGGCATCTGATGTCATCCTCTCTTAATATTTTTGTAGTAATTTCACATTGCTGAAAATCTGTAGCTAGTGGAACAGAAGATGTATGCAAAAGTCAAGTCTAAAAGTCTCCGAAAAAAAATAAAAGACTACATTGGCCCAGGGCATTGACTATTTTCCCTAAAACATGCCCACTCCACGATCCTGTGTTCACACCTGCTTCTGTCAGTTTCTCACTGTAAGGCCTTGATAGACGTCATTCTTCTAAGCTTTGGAGTTCAGAACTATGAAGGAGATGGCAGTAACTTTCAGCCCTGTGACTGGAATGACAGCATGGAATGATTATAAATGAGACAGCAATAGCCTGAGGATTATTCTGAGAGTTAAGTGGGATGCATATGTCCAGCATATACTGGCCCTCAGAAGATAGAGTATTCTATTATTAAAAGTAGAGACTGTGTTTATTTTCCTTGCCTCTTTAGCTCTTTTGGTTAGGTTGGGTTTTATTTTAAATATTCATTTTTACTGTGTATTTACATGTATCGATGTGTATGCATGCCCCCAGAGACCAGAAGAGGGTTTTAGACCTCCAGGAGCTAAAGTTATAGGCAGTAATAAGCTGTCCAACCATGGGTGAGGGGAGCCAAACTCTGGTCCTCTGGGAGAGCAGCAAGTGCTCCTAACTTCCCAGTTCCTATCTTTTCCTTTTCCTTTCAACGTTTTATTTTTACTTTTGTGTATATGTGAATACCTGGATCCATGTATGTGTACTATGTGTGTATCTGGTACTCTGGGGCCAAAAGAACCTGTCAAATCCCCTGCCAAGTCCCCTGGAACTGAAGTCACAGGTCATTAAAAGCCTTCCTTTTGGTACTGAAAACCAAATCCAGATCTTCAGCAAGGACAGCAAGCATTCCTGAATGCCTAACTGTCTCTCCAGCCCCCAAGTTTTTGCTTTTGTTCTGTTTTGTTTTGTTTTCATTTTTCCTCTTCTTTTTGAGTCATGGTCTTATGTAGCTCAGGCTGGCCACCAACTTGCTACTAGTCAAGATTGGCTTTGAACTCCTGATCATCCTTCTTCTGCCTCCCAAATCCTGGGATTACCAATGCTGGCTGCTATACCCAGTTCTTTATGGCATGCAGTGTTAGTGTTCATTAATTAATTTTTGGATACATGAACACAGAATGAAGCACCAGGTTCTGGCTTTGCCTTCCTGTAAGTCCCCCCCTGGGCTGATTGTTATAGACTTTTTCTAACTAACTAGATCAATTATTTGAGACAGACTTTGATCTAGGCACTTTGTTTCAGAGATGGTCCTCTTTTAAACTTTTTATTTTGTTTTGCTTTAAAGACGGGGTCTCCTGTAGCTCAAGCTGCTCTGGAGTTTGATATGTAGCTAATGATAATCTTGAATTTCATCTCACCCTGCTCTCTCACTTCCTGGGTGCTGGGATTACAGGAGTGCCACCACAAGCTTTAGCAGTGTGGGAGACTGAATCCAGGGCTTTATGCACACTAGACTACACTCCTCGTCCCCTTTTACTTCTTGATTGCGCACAAGAAATTCCTCCTGGGTACAAATGTTGTAGGGTTTCAAAGTACTGCAGACATGTAGAGCTGGTCTTCGAATACTGGCAAGTAGGCCACCCTATTCTGACCCCACCCTAAGAATCAGAAGATTCTTAGTCAGCAGAGCAACTCCGGAGCTGGTGCGATGCCCATTCCATCCAGCAGATGGCAGTGACGCACACTCCTGGTCTCTGCAAGCCTCTGGTCTTTTACTTTTTGGCATTGTCCCACTTTCGGAGAAACCTAGGTTGAGCCAACTTTTAAAACCTGCCTTGGCTCCTTCACTACTGCGGCTCTGAGGGACAGCTGGAGGCAGCAGCACCTCCAAGTAGCCCATTTTCTCTTAGGCAGTGGGCCAGGGAGGAGAGATAAAATGTGTATACTTTGTTAGCACTCGCTGATTGTGATTTCCCAGAGATCGGAATTATGTAATTGTGTGTGTGTGTGTGTGTGTGTGTGTGTGTGTGTGGGTGTGTGTGTTCTTAAATGCCTAGTTAAATCAGTAAAGAAAAGTGCTTTCATTCCCTAATGTCAGCCATATTATCACAGGCTCAGTTGAAAGAGCTTGAAGTCAGTAAGTCATCAGAAATCTGGAATTAAGAAAAGGTGACAACTCAGTTTGAAGTATTCATGTGCCACCATAAAGGTGAGAGTGCTACACGTTGCTGTTTGTAGTTCTGTCTTGTAGGTACTGACTTGCTTTTCTAGTTGCTTGGGACTCCAAGTTCACTGTTAAGCCGGTGACTGTAAATCTGTGTCCATCAAGTCCTTTCTCAGAATTAAGATACTAAGTCTTCATAGTCACCCTGTAAAATGGGCGAAATAGTTATGCCTTGACCTATAAAAAGCACAAGAAAGTACTTCAGGGCGGCTGGGATGTTGCTTTGTGGTAGGTTTGCCTTGCATTCAGGAACTCAAGAATTCAATCCCCTGATCATCACAAACCAGAGATGGTGGCCCAGCCCTAAAATCGCAGCATTCAGGAAGTGAAGGCAGGAGAATTAGAACTTCAAGGTCATCCTTGGCTACATAGGGAGTTTGAACCAGCCTGAGATGTAAGAGACTCCATAGGGGGTAAGAGAGAGAGAACATTTCAAAAGAAATATAAACACATTGGCTGTAATTCATCTTTAGACACAGGAAAACAAATGAATGATGATCCTACTGTACCATAAAGCACTAAGCTGTGGGTCCCACGATAGCCGTGGCCTTGATTTAGAGATAAGAGGGATTACACTCTAGATGTATGTGACAAATTTTTAACGGGGAGGGGGAGTCTTTAGACATCCACAACCTTTCAGCTATTTTCAGAAATATGAAATGTTATCAAAGGCTCTTCATGGTGCTGCCCCCGTTGGTGGCTCTTTCTTCTCCTGAGGCTTGTCATTCATTTCCCAAGGAGGTAGAAATGGCCAGATGACTTTCTAAATCTTTCTTTGTTTCCTTGCTATATAGTCAAAGAGGACTGAACGTGTGATCCTCCTGCCTCCACCTTCCAAGTCTTGGGACTTCAGGCACACTGCATTGTACATGTCCCAGCAAGCATGAGGGACAGCTGGTAAAATAATGTGTTTGCAAAAGGCAACACACAGTGGTTAAAGGAACTCATGTTGCTGTTTATACTAACTTAGCCCTTCCTTGAGCTTGGGACAAGGGACACAGGCCTTGGGATGTGGAGGCAGGAG
Source organism: Grammomys surdaster (assembly GCF_004785775.1). Classification (NCBI taxonomy): domain Eukaryota; kingdom Metazoa; phylum Chordata; class Mammalia; order Rodentia; family Muridae; genus Grammomys; species Grammomys surdaster. The sequence continues at coordinate 3,278,177 of NW_021621098.1, forward strand.
GATCTGAGCTCAAGGCCAGCCTGTACTACATTTATCAAAACCCCTCTCAAAAATAAACAGGCCAACAAATCAAATGCCCTTTGAAGTCTGGGGGGGCAAAGCTGGTGTTGAGAGCTAAACTTTCATGGGTTTGAACTCTGTGGCCTGTGGTATCATCAAATAAAGTGGTTAGACACATCAGTCTCCAAAGGAAAGCCAGAATTTCAGGATTAAATCTTCTTTTTTGGTGGCTCTAATATTTCAGAGATCTGGAGAATAGACGATGAATCATTCTGAGGTTGCATAAGTCACACTGGCTATAAAAGAAGCAGGTGGTTTTCTGAAGGAAAATCAGATCTTGATCTAACTTTTACCCAGTTCATCTATCACAGTTGAGCAGGAAGAACCATGAGAGTTCATGACCCAGTGGAATCATGGGTACCCTGGCAGTCATATATGTTGGTAGGAGATAAGTCAGAACTGAGAACGTGAAATGGAATGGAAGTTCTACAGGCATTCACCTGAAGCAACCAGGGCTATTTCCAATCATTTCCCCCTTGTGTTTATGAAAATCATCCACAATGCTGTTCTTTTGCTTCTGGTGAATCATTACATTCAAATGCATTAGAAACTATGGATACTTCTAGCTGAAGCTCAGAGAATATAAAAAGCTCAACCGATTTAATTCTGCCTAATTATTCAAGGGTCTTCCATGATCATTCCTCCAACTTAAAGAAAGTGTGAGCCAAAATATATTTCTGAACTCAGAGAGATGGTTCATGCAGTAAAGGTACCTGCTACCAAGGCTAATAACCTGGATTCAATTCCCAGGACCCACTTGGTGGATTCGGAGAACAATCAGAGTTGTCCTCTGAACTTTAGATCCTGCACACACTCACTTGTGCCTGCACACCTTAAGTATATAAGTATATCAAATTTAAATGCATTTCAGACATAAATTCAAATTTTTGCTTTTGAAAATATACTCCTAGATTTTTTCTTTCTTTATACAATTGCAATATTCATGTACTTCAGTTATTTTTGACAGCTCTTCTGAAAACTACAGATGCTGGGGAAGAACAGTTCTAAATTACCTCACTACAGAGTGAGACAGATAATTTTGCTTTTTGACATCTGAAAAAAAAATCTCTTCTGCTAAGTTTCTGTGTTAACTCACTCTCCTTATGAAGACAGGCAAAATACTTCTAAGCTGGCTGATGAATAAAACTCTTTGTATATAATTGTTTTTGGTTGTTCAAAGACAGATAATGGAGTTTACAAATATTCTGTCTCCCAGGACTGAGGTGTAGTTCAGTTGGTAGAGTCCTTGCCTAATATCTGGGAAGCCCTGGGTTCGCGCTCTAAAAAGGCATCACCTGAGACAGTGTAATCGGGACCCTTTTAATCCCAGTGCTTTGGTGCTCCAAACAGAGCTTCAGGGTCATCCTTGGCCACATAGTGAGCTCAAGATTAGTTAGCATGAGACCCACGGATTTAAAACAGATTCACAATTTTCTTGTTTCACCTCAGCAGTTATAAAACCTGACCTCAGAGTCGTCTTGACTTAGTCAACCATTTAGCAAAGTCTTTGCTGCGTGTGAGTATGAATTATCACCCTGTAACTGGGTGGCTCTCAAACCCCAGTATGCACCAGAGTAGCCTAGGCAGCCCCTTAAAAGCCGGTTCCTGGCTCCACTCCCAGTTTCCAGGTAGGTGTAGAGAGAGGCTTGAGAATCTATATCTCAAACAGACTCTGGTGAGCACTGGCCTCTATTGTTCCTTGAACCTCACTCTCAGAACATGTGTTCTAGGACTGAGGAGATGGCTCAGCGGTCAAGAGCCCTGGCTGCTCTTCCAGAGGATGGGTATGATTCTCAGAACCCCACAGAGGCTTACAGCCATGTGTAATTCCAGTCCCAGGGGATCTGACACCTTTTTCTGACCTCTACAGCTCAGCTCTGCACCCTTATGGGGCATACACACACACAGGCACAATAGGCATACACATAAAATAATTTTTAAAAGAGAGTGTCTATCTATCCTCGAGGACAGTAAACCCTAGAGATGATCCAGGGAGGAAATAAAACAGGATCTGCCAGCCAGACACTTTTGGGAAACACACCATACATTGTCTCCTTTGCAGTCTTTTTAATGCACTTTTAAAGTTTCTGGAAAGTGTGTGATATGCAGAAGCAGTGTTCTAACTTGGTGTTCTTCAAAGGCTTTGGACTGTAGAGCTCTTTATCTCTCTTGCTACCCATTAACTCAGAATCCTTCTTTCTGGTACACAACAGCTAAGGCCGACTCATGTCACAGTGCCCCTGAGAACTAGTCTCTCTAACTTCTGCTTCAGGTGACCACCCACAGTCAGTGAGGCCAGTGGGGCATGTCTGTCACTTGTCACTGATGGCCCTCAGCTGTCTGACCCTATGGCACTCATCTTTAGACCAGAGTGTATGATTTGCCCACCAGTTCCCACCGAGTTACTTTTTCACCTCAGGCCACCTATAATCTCTTCTCTAGCCCCTCTCTGTCCTTCCCTTCTCTACTTCTGTTCCTGCTCCTTTCTGATGCCCCTCCTCACGCAGCCAGGTCTTCAACATCTCCTCTCATTCCCCCACTTCCTGGACCTCTCTGTCCTTCTTGGCTTTCTGAGGCTCACTTTTCATCCTAAGGCCATGAGTGGTGACTGCAGGTTGTCACATAATTCTTCTAATTGGTGCCATTAAAAAAAAATCACCTGATCCTAGCTGACAAAATGGTTCTGTGGGAAAAGGAACTTGACACTGCACCTAAGGGCCTGAGTTCAATCCTGGGGAACTGGAAAAAGGAAGGAATTCACTCCGGCACATTGTCCTCTGACATGTATGTGTGTGCTGTGGTTTGTGCACCCTACCTCTCACAGTAAGTGAATAAATAATGATAGATAGATAGATAGATAGATAGATAGATAGATAGATAGATAGATGTAAGTTTAAACATGTTTTAAGATCATCTATTTATTTAGATATGGTGTGTATGTGTATTATTTTTTGGTTGGTTTGGTTTCTTGTTTTTTATTTTGTTTTGTTTTTTTGTTTTGCTGTGCCAGGCACTACCCTACATCTTACCAAATAGTGAGGAACCAGGCAAGAGTGATTCAGGGTTTCATTTTTATTCTTGGGGTGACAGAATAAGAAGTTAATCAAGGGCTGGGGGAAGGCCCAATGGGTAAAGTGCAGGCATGAGAAACTGAGTTTGATTTTCAGCATTTATATGAAAACCCAACCATGGTGGTACATACTGCTACCCCAGTGCTGGGAAGATGAGGCAGGAGGACATCCAGTCTAGCCAAATAGAAGAGCTCCAGGCCACTGACAGGTGCTGTCTCAAAAGGAAGGTGGACAGTGGCTAAGGAAGACAGCCAAGGACGACTACTGGCTCACCCACTATGTTAGTGTACACACATGCACCCTTATACACATCTATACAGGCATACACATGAAGAGCTTAACTGCATATAATTAACTGCTATGGAACAATTAAAGCAGGTGATTGGGTGAAGCCTTTGTGAAGAAGTGGCACCCAAGCCAGGCTCTGGATGGTATCGCTGTCGCTAGGCATAGCTAGTTCCTAGGTAGTGCTTGTGCTTGGCAGACACCTCCCACTGTCCTACCTCAGTCTTCATGGGGAGGTTCTGAAATCAAAATCCCCTTCCTCTCTTCAGTGGCCTTTGACCCTGGCTTACAACTGCAAGACAATCTGTATGTCAATGTGTCTCCCGACTCTCAAATGTTTCATCTTTAAGCTCTAGGGTGGCTATATTTGGAGATCCGGCCTTTGGGCATATAATTAAAGGCAAATAAAGTCACTGGGGCCTATAGTCTTTATCTAGGTCAGGTTCGCATCCTTACAACAAAACACATCAGAGACCTGTCTTCTCTGCTTTTGCACCAAGAGATGCCATTAGTTACTTTGGACATTGCTGTAACAAAATACATGACAAATACAACTTAAGGTAAGAAATATCAGCACAAGAAGATATCTCATCAATGGAGAGCAGGTTGGCAGTGGGAGGGGCTTGGCCATCACAGGCTGGAGTGTGAGGTCATGCTTCACTTGTTCTCAGGAAGCTCGGAGCACCGAACGCCACTGCTGACTGGCTCTCTTTCCCCTTTTTACTTAGACTGAGACCTCAGCCCACAGCTAGGTCCTACCCACATGCAGGCTGGGTCTTTCCACATTAGTTAAGCCCCTCTGGAAACAGCCAGAGATACCCAGACCCAGGTCTCCAGTCAATAAAGAGTACCCACCATGGAGACTGCTGAGGAGACAGCAAGCAGGTGGCTGTCTGAAGACCAGGGAAAGAACCATCACTCAACTCATACTGGCCAGCACCTTGATCTTGAACTTCCTGGACTCCAGACCCATGAGAAATATATTTGTTGTTTAAAGTCAACCTGTCTGAAAGTATTTTATAATAGAACTGAGTCTGAATGCAACATACACTTTAAAAAACAAGACAGTAACACACACACACACGTATGTGCACACACATACATGCACATACAAATATGCACACATGAATATGTACACACACGCATACATGCACAAACACACTCGCACACACGGCTCAGGCTTCCCTCCCTCTGGCTCTTCTTTCCTGCAGAATGCACTTTACAGATCAACTCCTTTCCTCTTGGCTTCTGGTAGCAGAGCTGAGTGGAACACGATCAGGAACATGGGTGACGCATGTTCCAAAAGGCTTTCATTTCTCTAGGGTGGAAACCTCTGTGGCCCTCCAGAATTTCATGCTCTTTGATTGGCCTTGAAGGCCAATTTTTGTCTCTACTTGTCATCGACTCTCAGACTATTTTCTGATATGCTGTCTTTTTTCTTTAACTGAATGTATTTTCTCTAAGCGATTTTAAAACTGGGAACCTATCACTGAATTTCACATTATTCCACATCTGTAGCATTGGTTGCCACTTTCCAACTGAAGCAGAAAGACAAGTTTTGAACCAAAATTGGAAAGATGGTTTAAGGAAATGTTTCCTCCTAGATTCTTGTGTCCATCATCTCTCTGTCTGTCTCTGTCTTTGTTTCTCTGTCCTGTCTCTGTCCTGTCTCTGTCTTTCTCTGTCTCTCTCTCTCTCTCTCTCTCTCTCTCTCTCTGTGTGTGTGTGTGTGTGTGTGTGTGTGTGTGTGTGTGATTCCTCAAGGTTTACATAAGAAATTGGAATCCCAACATTGTTTATTTCATGGAATACTGTCCCAGGACATGCTTGTTTATCTATAGGATAAACAATAAACATCATCAGTCCCCCAGTCAACCTGTGACAGCCGAATGCTGGGCACTGTCTATGGGAGCAGTGACAGCAGGTAGAGATAAGATGATAAGACATTGACTTCTTCTGCCACCGGTAACTTACAGCTCCCGTGCTGGTCATGTGGAAGTCCTGGCTCTGTCCCCAGTGCTCCCACAGGGAAACACCCTGCTGGCATCATCCATGGTGAACCAAAGGCAAAGCCAGCATTTGTATACAAGAAAAGCAGCTGCCAGGGCAGGAGGAGAAGCAAAGCTACGCCCACAAAGCACACTGTGCCTGGCTGGTGGTACATGCTCAGACAACTGAAGCAATATTAGTCGAACCATTGTGAGATACTTTTATACACATCTACATACACTCATGTACACATATGTACATGTATATGAGTGATTGTCATATCTACACATACTCATGTACACACATGCACATGTATCTGAGTGATTGTCATATCTGCACACATGCCCATGTGCACATGCACATGTATATGAGTGAGGTGTTTTGTCCATCTCACTATGTAGCCCAGGCTGGCCTCAAAGTTGTGGTAATCCTCCTGCCCCTGCCTTCCAAGTGTTGTGATCACAGGCATCACTATCAGCCTGGCCTTCCTTTCTGCTTCTAAGTGGAACTTTCTGGTCTGGGCTTATTTTTTTATTTATATTTATTTATTTAGTCAAATTTCTTAGCTGAGGATGATCTTGAACTTCTGACCCTCTTGGTTAAGATTATAAGTGTGAACCACCACACCCAGATTGTGTGGCACTGAGCTCTAGTTCAGGGCCTCACATGTGGTAAGCAGGTACTCTGCCAACTGAGCTACACTGACAGCCCAGTCATTGAAGGAGCACAGAACGGAGCCGTGGCAATCATCTCATTAGAGGACACTTCCTGTTATACTTGCTGAGAAAGCAGGTAAAAAGCCGTTGCACTTCGTGCCTAAATGGTGCATTGAGCAGAATGACCATCACAATGATGAGTGCCTACTGAGAGTCCAGTGGTTAGACATGGCACGAAAGAGGGAAGGTGCCTTGTACCCTGGGGAGGAAAGTTCTCATAATTCGAGGGTAAGGAGACTTGGGGGAAGTCACTTTGACAGAGACCAGCAGGGAAATTTTTCAGAAAGCAAAATGAGCTCTGGCTGCCTGAGATACCAAATGCCAGCCTGCCAGAGAAAGGGTCTGTCGTGGGAAGAACTCTCCAAGCTGTGACTGAACTAAAAAGGGCAGAGAAGTTTCTGCTGCAGAGTTCGAGTGTATTTTAGAAAATGCAAACTGTACAAGTAGGGTATTACATATGCTGCAGGGTACAAGCAACTGATTTGCCAGCATTTTAACTGGCGTGGCTGGGGTGTGAGAATGGTCCCTGATCTCCAGGCTTGGAATCTTGGGGAAAGGGAGCAAAGGACAACCGAAGCAGGTGATGACACCCCCCATCCCCCACAAAGTGGCAGAGGCCCAGCGACCTTCAAGGCTTACTGGAAGGAGCAGACACCTCTGAGGGCTCAAAGATCCATACAACTGGCACAATGATCAGAGATAAATGTGACAGTGACACAGAAAAGCAATGTGGGCAGGGATGCTGTGGCCTCTCCCTAGGATCTAGATCCCCCTACCCCCAATATCTGGAACTCACAGTCCTTGCCTTCTATGATGACTTCCCTGAGCCTCCTCTGAAGATGTCTTCCCTTCAATGTGTCTGTCCATCCCAGGGAGTATCATGTCCCTTGACTTGGGTAAGAACTATTTTCTTCCCATCTGTCTCCACCTGCGTAGGGTACACCTCCACTTGGCAGAAAGACACTGTGTGGAGTCTCTGGGGAGCTTACTCCCTGTCTGCTCTCTGTGCTTCTCATGAAGTGGCCTTACTATTACCACATGCCCATTTCAGAGTCCTTGTGGCTTTCTCCCGTCCTCCTGTTACCCATAGACACACGGTTATACACGAGGGCAGACATATGATGTAGGTATCATGTGATGCACAGTAATACACACACTGGAGAGCTGCTTCAGCCTCCCTAGTACTGGCATTACAGGCATGTACCATACAACCATGTCTGAAAGTGGCTGGGAGATACTTTCCCAGATATCAAACCACTCTTTTCTTTGGAAGTAATGTGACAGTCTATCCATGCTCTAAAACATTCAAGAACTTCCCACAGCCTACTGGACATGACAGAAAAGCCTGGGCCTGACCTAGGAGCCCCACATCCAGTGGCCTTGGCCAGATTTACTGGAGACTCCTTCTCCCATCCCACCTATATCTCAGGCTAAGACCTCTCCAAACTTTCGTTGTCCCAAACTGCTGTGTCTTATTATCTCCTTCTCTTCTTACAGTGTCTTTTGTCATTAGGGAGCCTTATCCCCTTCAACATTAGCACTGCAAGGCACACCCTTGAGCCCACACAGAGACAAAGGACAGATACCAGCTGCTCACCACCCCAAGCTCTGAAAGATCCAAGCCCAATTATTATGTGCTGACCCTGGATGAGAGCTTGGGTTGCAGCTGTGTTTCTGTCAAACTTCATAGGAGTTTGAAGAAGACCAGAGATGGGGAGTAGAGGCAAAGGGACAGGGGAAGGGCTCCCTAAATGCATGACTAACCAGCAAAGACAGAATTGGGGAAGATCTTGAATAGGACATCTGGATAGAAGAGACTTTCTAGAAGTATGGGTTGATGGCACAGTTGTCCCTTGTATTCAGGCACCAGAATTTCTGCTGATACCAAAGTCTGTGGATGCCCACGACTCTTACAGAAACTGACATGGTGTCTTCCCATAGCCAGCATGGTCTTCCCGTCTAAACGTCTAATGGCACTTAGTGGGATGTAAGTGCTCTGCTGTTCCATTTAAGGGATAGTATTAAGGGGAGATGTGTGTGCATGTTTGCTACCATGCAGTGTTCCCCACTTCCATCTCATGCTGGTTGGAGGGGTGACTTTAACCAGAGTGGACAATATGAGGAGGGTAGAAAGTCAGGTGAGAGGTCTTTGGCAGGAGTGAAGGTGCAGCTTTGCACATGTCTCTCCAGTCATTTGCTACTGTGACATGCTGTTGTTGTCTTCCAAGTTCGTGCTCTAGAGCAAAACAATCGATTCACAGAGACAGACTCTCTCAGAGTTACCAGAAAAACCCTGGAGACAGACAGACAAAGTATTTACAAAACTAGATCATTAACTGTCCAGGTGTGGTGATTAAATTTGAGAAAGTATCCCTATAGTCTGGACGTTTGAATACTTGGTCTCCAGTTGGTGGCACTGTTTGGAGAGGCTTAAGGGTCACGGCCTTGTTACGGGAGGTGTGCCGTGGAGAGTTTACAGACTTGTGGCATTTTGAGTTTGCTCTCTGTTTGAGCTTGGGTTTCAAGATGCTAGCCATCCACAACTCCCCCCTGTTGCCTCTGTTCCTCCATCACAGACTCTGACCCTCTAGGATGATAAGCTCAAATAAACTCTTTATTCTGTAAGTTTCCTTGGTCTTAATGTCTTATCACAGCAATAGAAAAGTACTTAATACACAAGGAGCAATTAGAGTGAATCTGGAATGGTTTGTCATTTAACCTTGGAGACTAGGGGCTTAGGATAAATCAAAGATGCTTCTATTACATAAAGGGGTAGGAAGCCTTCAAACTTCATCACCTGTGGGATGATAGGCCTGAAGGTATAAGGTGAATACAGAAAGTTTGGGTGCATTTGTAGGTGAATGATCTACAGACAGTATTTTAAAATTAATTATATGTAAGAAAGACACTTCTACAGGTTTCTGAAATGACACTAGGAGCCTGTGGCTAATTAATTCAAACTGTCCTGGCTCAGACAGTCCAAGATGAGCCTAGTGATGGCAGCAGCCAGCAAGACCTTGCCCTGGGCCTGGTATCAGCTGCTCTCCACATCGGCTACTTAAGAGTTATAATCCCCATCCTTCAGATAAGGAAAGGGAAGCCCAAAGAGCCCATGTTATTCCTATAGGATCACATAGCTTAGCCCATGTTACTCCTATAGGATCACATAGCTTAGCCCATGTTATTCCTATAGGATCACATAGCTTAGACCATAGCAGAGCTGAGATTCCAGATCAGCTCTCCAAAGCTGAGTTGGTGGACTAGATTAATTTCTCCACTGCTGTCACAAACAACAGCCAACAAAAGCAAAGGCTGAAAGATTTATGTGGGCTCCACTTGAAGGTCCAGTCCATCATAACAGGGGAGATGCAGTGGTAGGAGAGCCAGACAACTGTCACAGAGCTCTGCAGAGACACTTCCTCCTTTGTGTTGAGTCGGAGACCCCAGCTCTTGGCCTGGTGCTGCCAGACTGATCTTCCCACCTCGGCTAACCTAATCTGGACACTTCTTTCACTGACACACCGGGAGGCTTGTCTCTTTTGATAATCAGTATTAATTGACATGTGGACATTACCTGTGGGGTAGGCTGGTAGCTGACCTCATACAGCAGCCTCAGAATACTTTCATGGTCTAGAATCATCTCCTGAAAGGTGAAGAGGCCTCACCTCCTGGGAACGACTGCTCTCCTTGTAGGTTGAAAAGATGATGAGAGAATGAATGGAGTCAATCATAGCTCAACTTCTGTCTCTAGTTCCTGGAACTGGTGGAGTTTCGGTGACCACACTAGGTGGGCTGACCCCATAATAGAAGACTTAGCACATTTCTCAGCCCTGCCCACATGCTCACCACCTCCTCCTCACAGTACCACCCCCGGCAATCTGGATCATCCGCCTGTGTGAGAGAGAGCTGCCTTCATGTTCGGAGGCTCAGATGGCCAGAGATGCAGGTGGAAGTTCTAGAGTGTTGCTGACATCCTAGAACAAATGGGGACACAGGATGGGAGAGGAAGCTCAGAAGGGACATGTGAAACCCCCTGGGCCCCCAACCAGAAGCATAGAAAATAGGGTGCAGGAAAAGAATTAAGGCTCAGCTTTGCAAATTCACAGTAGTGCTAGCCTGTGAGCTGTTGTGGACAGGTCTGAAGACACACGGGACCTGTGCAGTCAGTGAAAGGGAAAGGAAAGCAGTGGCTGGTTCAGGAGGAGCCCAGGTACCCAGGAACAGGCTCCACGGTTCAGGACCTTGGTTTACCACCTACCTACTGTGGAATCATGCCAGAGGCATCTGTGGATGTGGCTGTTACAGGGTCCAACTCTGTGTCTCAAGCGAAGAGTTCTTGTGGCATTCTCATCTATTATAAAGCACACACACACACAAACATGCACACACACACACACACACATCTTGTTTTGTGAAGCAGGGTCCCTCACTGACATGGAACTTGTCATGTTGTCTAGGCTGGCAGGCCAGCAAACCCCACAGATCTACTTATCTCTAAAATTACAAGCACAAGCCACCATACCTGTCTAGGTAATGTGCGTTCTGGGGGTTGAACTCAGATGCCATGCTTATGCAGTGAGCACTTTACCAAACGAGCTCTCTCCCTAGAACCTATATAAGCAGTTAGAGTCACTCCAAAGTGTCAAGCTGGGAGCAATCTGCCAACTCAGTTTCCCACAATCCTGTACTCGTAAATAGTGGGAACAGGAGAGCCCCAAGCAAGTGAGCGTGAGTCCTCCACAGTCATATGCTCAGTCTCTGAAGGGATAACAGCACCTGGGACCCTTGTGAGTTCCATTTGGGGTTCAGGACATATGGGCATGTTGCACTGAGAAAGGACTTAGAAAAGTCTAAGTTGCTCCAGTCTGAGGGCCTGATATACCCAAGTCACAGGAGAAGTGGCTGTAGCCCTTCACAAGGAACATAGGTTTCATTCTCAGAATCGAAACAACCATTAGGCAAGGTCACTCTATGGCCACATGAGAACAAATCTCATTGGCAGCCATAAATACTTCAGAAGAGAAGAACATTGCAGCCATGAGCAAAGGTCTTTCTTGTGACCAACCATACTCAGGCTTCCTCATCTGTGTCTTGTCCATCCTCCCAGATAAGCATCCAAACTCTGGGCTCACTGCCTAGACTACTTGGCAAGTTCCAAGACAGTGGGAAACCCTGTCTCAAAGTCAGGGTGTTTAACACCTTTTGGCAAGCATTTTACCAAAATGAGAAACCTCCCCAACCTCCAAAGCAATTGGAGTCATCCCAAAATGTCATTCTGGGATAATTCTGACAACTCAACCCCCCACAGTTCTGCAAAAGACATACTGTGCTGCTGAATGTAGGAATAGTCTGCTTGTCCGGCTGTCCTGTGACAAGTGCCCAATCACATGGGCATGAAGAACATCAGCTAACTTTGTCCTCTGCCTTCTGGAATGCATGAGTACACATGTGTACCTGCACACACAGGAACACACATACACACATCCGCACATACACACATTTTAAAAAGATGCTCTCTACTACCCAAGTGACTTTGTTTTTGTATTTCACTAGTCCCATAAAGCTTCACCTTTCCTTCACCATGCTGAGACCCGCCCCCATATCCTCACCCGTAAATCCTCCCAATCCCTGCCCCCAAACTTTTTCTACACTCTTGCCTGCTGTGGCAGTCTGAATAAATCTATATCATAAGAGGTGTGGTTTTGGTAGCCTTTGGCTGGTGGATGTCAGCAGGGCTGAATAGTTCACAGCTATTGGGGTGTGGGGTGTGTAGGGTGCCATTGTTGTTGGGTATTCGGGGGTCTTTCTAATCCACTTACCATGAAAAAAGAGTTACTTAGGAGAGTTAGGAATCCTAGTACCTCTTTGTTATTCAAAGCAAGTGAGACCTGGGGACAAATAAACAGGATGTCACCTGGAGCTTGTTGAGCATGCAGATTCTTCTGTTCTGCATCAGACTCACACTTATTAAACACATGCTCTACCATTGAGGGGTGTGTGTGTGTGTGTGTGTGTGTGTGTGTGTGTGTGTGTGTGTGTATTTTGAAACAAGATATGATCTGTCTTAGACTGGCCTCAAATACTACATAGGGAGTATGACCTTAAACTTCTGATCTTCCTGCCAATGATGGAGTCATATGTGTGGGCCACATGACCAGTTTACACAGTTTTGGGGACAGAACCCAGGGCTGCATTCATGGGGGACAACTCTCTACCAACTGATCCACATTTGCAGTTCCCAGTGTGGTTTTTGTTTTGATTTAAAAATTTTTTAATGATATTAAATTTTATTTTGCATGAGTGTCCTGCCTGCATGTGTGTATGTTCACCACATACATGCCTGATGCCCTCCAAGGTAAGAAAAAGGAGTTGGATTTCCTGAAAATGGGGTTTAAAAAGTTGTGAGCTGCCATGTGAATACTGGGAACCAAACCCAGGTCTTCAAGAGCAGCCAGTGCCCATAACCACGGAGCCACTTTGTCAGCCCCCAGTGTAGCTTTCCAACAAGACTGTGGTGTATGTGTGTTGTGGGGGGGCGGATTTCTCTTACATTCAAGCAAAGCACAGCTGTGGCATTAGAGACTCACCTCTGACACATGCTCAAAAGGGGGTGAGGCTATGATTAAAGGACTGGTGCCCACAGGCAGATTCTTAGGGATTTCCCAGAAGTAGGTGTAAGCAAGCCAGGCTTGCTTGGGGAATGTGTCCAAGGCTAGGGGACCTTACATGCACACAACGACCATTCACGAGGAGTTCCAGCATTAAGAACAAAGAAATGAATGAAGCATTTTCATACTTGCATGTTTGTATTTTCTCACCCCAGCCCTGTGAGGCAGCAGAGTTCATTGTTCTCTCCTATAGAGAGGAAACTGAGGCTTGGGGATACATAGCCTTCTTTTCAGTTTCACTAGGTTGTCACAGTGAAGAGATGGATGGATCACAGATCAGGATGAAACAAGTGGTAAATACTAACCACCAGGGACAAATTTTAAAGGCTAAGAAACCAAAACCCTCACAAACTAAGATAAGTAATTAAAAACTGCATATTAGTACTGGGAGATTAAACCAGGGACTTACACAGATCTGATAAGAACACTTCCACTGAGATACATGCCAGCCCTTTCATAATTTAATTTGCAGACAAGGTCTCGTGGAAGCATCCAGAACTGTCTTGGACCCTGGTCATCCTTGCTCAGTCTCCCTGAAGCTGCGACTATGGGAATGCACCAGTGTGTCCTGCTCAAAATAAACTACAGTTTAATGCAATGTTTTGGGGAATCAAAATTAGTGCAAAAATACAATGAGAAACACAATTTGAAAACAGTCGATGAAGAGAGGGTCTAAAGTAGCTGCCCTCATGGGCAACAATAAAACAAGAGAACCATGGGATTCCCCTTTTGATCGCTTTGGGATTGGATCTCATAGAGTTCATTCAGGCCAGTCTAAAATCCACTACATAAGCGAAGATGATTTTGGATTTCTGGTCCTCCTGCCTCCATCCCCCAGGGTGCTGGGTTCATAGATGTGAACCACTAGAGCCAGATTTATGCAGTACTGGAAATAGAACCCAGGGTCTCAGGCATAGTAGGCAAGCATTCCACCAAGTGAGCTATGCCGCTGATTCCTAGGATTCTTTCTCTATTGATAGGTTTTTCTGTTTAGTAATAGATTGAAGAAAATAATTGATTTATCTTTCTGTGTGTGTGAGTACCTGCATGTATGTATACATCACAGTCTTGCAGTGCCCTAGGAGGCCAGAAGGATGTCAGATTCCCTTGAACTAGAGTTACAGACCTTTGTCAGCTATGTGGGTGCTGCAAACCAAACCCAAGACCTCTCCAAGTACAGCCTGTGCTCTTAACTGCTGAGCCATGTCTCCAGCTCAGCATAGATTTAAAATATATAAGCACATTTTCAAATATTCCCTTTTGCTTCCCGCATGTCTTGAAACGCTTTAAACATCACTGCTATCACCTTTTCTATAGCTCTTAGAGGGTGATGGGTGTGTGGCTTGAGGAGTTATGCTGTTAGACCTTAAATCCAGAGTCCGTACTCCCCAGTGTGTTCTCTGGGGTCTGTACTCCCCAGTGTGTTCTCTGGGGTCTGTACTCACCATTGTGTTCTCTGGGGTCTGTACTCCCCAGTGTGTTCTCTGGGGTCTGTACTCCCCAGTGTGTTCTCTGGGGTCTGTACTCCCCATTGTGTTCTCTGGGGTCTGTACTCACCATTGTGTTCTCTGGGGCAGCCGGCAGGGCAGTCCGCAGCTCCTGCTCCTCTGTAATACCAAGAGACAACATTCACCGCAGGAAGCCAAAGAAGAACACTACAATGCAGTTCAAATGCTGAGCTCTGCCATCTTGTTACTCCAAGGACTAAGTTTAAAGTCTCTCAAGATGGACAGCAGGTTTTGTTTTGTACTTTAGAAATCATCTATGAACACAAAATTTAATTATATGATTCATAAACACACAAACATCACTCTGTCTGTTTTAGCTCAGCCTTTGCTCTTAACTTGATGCCCCATCCCTCCTCTTTTCCTTCCATTCCATGTCTTATTGACGTCCCTGAACTGGACATGGCAGTTGTCTGTAATTCCAGTAATAGAGGAGGGTGACACAAGAGGATCTGATGCTCAAAACTACTACTCTAGGCTACGTGACAAAATTCTGTATCAAAAAATTTGAAAAACTATCCTTAAAAAAAAAAAAACCTGAAAAAATCCAGTATGTTTGTTTTTGTGTATCTCTCCATGTTTCCATAATGAGACATAAACACCACATACTAATGTGTATAAACATACACACACTTAGATATGAAGGTCAGGACTGTTGTTCCATAAGACACGATGATATCATGAAGAGTTTTCTGATAGATAATAACCTGGCAATCCCGACGGCTCTTCTCTGCCGGTCAGCACCAGTATGTGGGGACTCAACACAAATTCAACCTCCTGTTCTCTGTGGTTGTACTTGGTCTCACTTTCGAAGGTAATGCTCCTGGTAAGGATCCTGATCATAGGTTTCGATGCTACAGATTCATTTTTCCAGGTCTAGAGCATGATGTAAATAGAATCTCACACAGCTAGGACTCAGCTATATATGGATTATTTTGTCAGCATAACACTTTTTAGATTGATGTTTGTCTTAATTCTTTTGGCTCTCAGTTTGAGGTCACCATCATGCAAGGCAGGGCAGCCACAGCCACAGGAACTTCAGATGGCTGATCATGTGGCATCCTCAGCCAAGATGTACACAGCAGTCAGTGCTTGTCCTCAGCTCATTTTTCTCCTTATTACATAGCTTGGTATTCCAGCCCAGGGAATGGTGCCACCAATAGTGGGCATGTCTTTCCACCTCAATTCTCCTAATAAAGATAATCCCTCACTGGCATTTCAGAAGGGCAGTCTCCTAGTTGATTCTAGATCTGATCGAGTTAACAGTTAAGTTTAACAATCTCCATGTTGCATGTAAAACAGTTCTGCTTGTTGCTGAGTGGTCTTCCATTGTACACATATATCACACTTTACTTTTATCTAGTGTAATAGACACTGCCTGGATCTTAACCCAAATGCTACAAACATCACATGTCTGGCCACATGTATCATAGGAGGTTTTGGTTTGGGCAGGCTTGATGGATCTGGTGTCATTTGTCATTACTTTAATTTTCATGATTATGGCAAATTATAAAATTTATGTACAAAATTATAGATTTAGGATTATAGAATCTTTTGTACATCCGTCTGGATTTCTACCTCTCTAACTGTGTCACCAATTTCTAAAGTCACTTCCTCTGTTGTATAAGCTATTTGTCTTTTTAATTATAAGGGTTTTTTTAACCCCAAATCTGTCATTTGTGACTTGAATTTATTTATAATACCATATTTGTTAAATAACCATACTCATGGGGAGTAGATTTCAAATTTTGTATCTTAATTTTTAAATAATAATTGTATGTGTTATGAAATCATATACATTTTTCATATGTCATTTTTAACTTTTTATAGCCTCTGTGTTGTCTAGTCTTAAATATTTTCCTTGGTCTCTATATTGGCTGTGAACTCCTAGATATTGCTGCAATAATTTGTTTTGTTGTTCATACTTAATACTTCAATCTCTGGGGAATGTGCTTTTGTGGGAGGTTATTTTATTTTAGATGGATAACCAGTTGCTCTGGTATTGTTCTGTGCATAATTTCTCTTCCCACTAAGCTGAATTGCACCTTTGATATATAATATATATTAAATTCTCATCTAGAATACTGTTCTCCATTCTTTTTCTTTTCCACTGACCCTTCTTAGCCTCATGCCCATACAGCCCCATTTCATGTCAGCTGTACACTATCCTCTGAGGTCTGGAGATGAAATTCCCTTTTGCTGCTTCTGTTCAGTCCTTCATGCTGTTTTTAAGCATCTGCTCTTCCATGGATTGTCATGCTTGTTGCCATTTTCTGTAGGTTCCTGTCACCCTGAGATTTACACTTTGGGAACCACTGTTCTAGACAAATGGATTCTTGTTTTGCCCTTTGAAAAAGTCAATGTCATTCTGACCTCAGGACCTTTGCACAGGGTGGTTCCTCAACTGACCTCTCATAATAATGTTCTTCCCCTCCTCTTCCTTAAGGTTCTCTTTCACACATCTCTTTCACAGGTCAGTGCTCAAAGTTCCAGTTGCCATTCTTCACTGGACCCCCAATAAACCTCAAAATTCTCACCACAGCTTTTTACTGAAACTTGAAATACCTATATTTAGCCATTGATATATGCTTCCCTAAGAAGGAAAGCTTCTGAGGCCACCCATCTCTTCTACCTCATACTCTCTCACTCAGCGCACAGCTGAGCATAGTGTCCTCCATGGATCTTATTGAACAAGTCAATGAGTGAATGCTGTCTGAGGCAGGGACTGGTTAGCAGAACTTGTTAGCTAGCTGTGCTGAGGCCAGTGTCCTGACTACACTGTACCCTAGGTAATTTTCCAGTTTCTGGGACACAACACCTAAAGTGAAGAATTTAAGGGAGGGAAGATTTACTTCCCTCGGTTTCAGAGGATTCCATGTGAGGTAGAGTGGTTGGCTGGAAGAGATGTCTATGAACATGCCAGACAGAAGCAGAGTAGAAAAGTACAAGGGAGAGACCAGAGAGCCCCCAGGACACCCCAAAATCTCCTTCCCCACACCAACCCCACCTTCCACAGTCACACACCGTCCCCATCACTCTGGCAGAGGATTCAGCCATGTCTC
Organism: Grammomys surdaster; assembly: GCF_004785775.1. NCBI lineage: Eukaryota > Metazoa > Chordata > Mammalia > Rodentia > Muridae > Grammomys > Grammomys surdaster. The sequence goes on from NW_021621098.1 coordinate 3,295,533, forward strand.
ATGTCAGTCTTCAGGAGCTGTCTCTGGAGAAGCTCTCACATGGAGACCTGAGGCACGCTCCTGGATCCCTAGGCCATCCTCCATCCAACCCAGTTGACTACACCAGGTATGGTGGCACAATCCTGCAATCCCAGCATTCATGCTATGGGGACAATGGGGGAACGAGGATCAGGAGTTCAGTGTCCTTCTTAGCTACTTAGTGAGTTCCAGGCCAGTCTGGACTACATCAGACCCTGCCTCAAAAATAAAACAGGCTACTGAGAAGGTTCTGAGGTTAAAGGCTCTTGTTGCCAAGCCTGCTGACATGAGTTTAATCCCTGGAATCCATATTTAGAAGGAGAAAAAACAGACTCTTGAGAATATTGCCCCCTGACCTCCACACTCATTATGACCCCTCCCCCAACATACCTCAGCCATAGATAACCATACTAAAGAATGTTTAAGTATGTAACATCAACCACGACAACTTCTCTCTTCCCTCCATCTTCGACTCTTCCAGATTTTATTGCCAGTGAAGTGGGGCAGAGGTGACTAAGGGCAAAGCCGTAGCTACTGATGGGAAATTGTTCTGAGCTTCCTGCCTGAGAGTGTGCCTTGGGCTCCTCATCATCTGTGAGCCAGAAAGACAACCCCAGCTCTTCCTGTTCATCTGGGACTGCCTCCGACTTCCTGAGACTGTAAAATCTTTCTTATTTATTCACTCAGTGAAAGTCCCCTGGTCCCTCAGCAAATACACAGGCTTTGCAGAACCTTGAAAAGTCATCAGAAAGTCTTCAGCCATTATGAGCCACAGTTCAAAAAAAAAAAAAAAACCACTCTGAACTCACAAAATTATCATTCCGCCCCAGATTTAAACCCAGTTGCAGAGATTGTAGTATACATTCTGTGGTTCTGGCCGAGAGGGCAATTTAATTAGAAGCCTCTGTCTCTAGGCACTTGTAACAACACCCCACCCCACCCCCAAAAATAATTCTCTAGGATGAAATTCATGCCGCCTCTCAGCCTAAAGGTATATTTTCCTGTAGTGTGTTGAGTAAGATTTCATTTAAGCTATTTTAAAAATTCTAGTAAAAGGGCAAAAGGGGGGAATTTCACCACTTAAGAAATCACTCAGATAGTTTTTTTACTTGGAAAAAAACCTCAATGCAAAGTGATTTCTTAAGAACTTTCAAGTTGCCTCTCTCGGTGCCTTTGGCATGTATGAAGAAATTTTGTTGAGCTGTAATGAAGTTGTTTCCCAAATGTATGTTGTTCGGATGAAGATTCATTTCCACTTTTTAAAAGCAACTAGCATAGAAGTAGCCTGTAGGGAGTTATAAAATCACATCCATGATAAAAGGGTTGTGTGGTGCATGCGTGTTTGTGTGTATTGGTCAGTTACTTGGCCTTTCTATGAAAATGGCCTCAGAAGTCATTGAGGGTCAGGTCCTTGTTTTACAGATGAGAAAACTCATGTCCAGGTAGTGAAAGCCTGCGTGATGATGACCGTGAGCTTCACACAGAGCCCAGTGGGTGCTGGAAGGCCCCTTGCCCAGGAGAAGGTTATAATCACACAGATTTGGCAATCACTGAGGGGATGCACTGGTCCTGGAAGATCATGTAAGGGAAATGGAAGGGGCCCAGGCAGTGTCCTGGCAGCTGACTGCCTCTGTGGGCACTGGTGTGATTTCTTCAGCTATGTGTGGAAATGCCAGTCCACCATTGAGTTGCCAGCCTCTGTGGGGGAGTAGGCATTTCTTCCTGTGTGACTGGATGCAGTCATGGCTTCCGTCAAAGTGGCTCGTGCCTGTAATCCCAACACTTGAGGGGTAGAGGCAGGAGGATCAGAAGTCCAAGGTCACACTCAGCAATGCAGTGAGTTTGCAGCCAGCATGGGCTACATGCAATCTGTCTCAAAACAAACAAACAAACAAACAAACAAACAAACAAAACCAAAAAGTTCAACAGCTACAACTCTTGGCAAAAGCCTATAAACCCAGCTATTCAGAATGCTTAGGTACAAGGCTTCCAAATCCAAGGCCTGCCTGAGGCATAAAGCAAGTTCAAGGCCAATCTGGGCAACTTAGTGGGGCTATCTCAATAAATAAATAAATAAATAAATAAATAAATAAATAAATCTATCTGAGAATGAAGCTCACTAATAGAGCCCATGTTCCAGAACCTGGGTTTAATTCCTATCTTTAAAGAAAAGGCAGGGGAGTGGCCAGGAGTTTCTAGACCAGACCACCATGCACAAGTAACTCTCCCTTTTATCAAACTATATCACTAAAAATTGAATAAAGACATAAACCTAAATTAAAATGAATACTAAATTGCATAGTGTTGGAGTGTTCCATTGTGGTTCTTTTATTTACCAACCAGAACTAATTAAGACCACAGCTAATTAAGGGGCAGTCAGGTGGCCAAAGATCTATGGCACTATTTCCACAGAGTTGTTCTGAAACTGAGGGCGTAGTAGCTTTGGACTGTGGTGTCCTTTAAAATGATGCCACAATCCCGGTCAGAGCATATGAATCGGTCAGTGCATGGTTTTCTGACATACCTTCCAGTTCTGTTGTATGAGGTTACATAAAGCCGTTTTTACAGGAACATGCGAATGCACACTGACACTCCTGCCCATGGCCGTTCCTCTTCTTTTTTTACCCCATTAAGGCCCTTTGATTCCTGAACACCATTGTTTCTGTCCTCATAGCACGTGTGTACACCATTGTTGCATCTGTAATGTCCAGAGCCCAGACATGGGAGGAAGCATGTGATGTTGGCCTCTAAGATGGACCTCATTCACTTACCATGATGACCTCCATTACATCCATCTTCCTGCAAAGGGCATTAGTTCACTCTTCTGGAAAAAGTTCCAGTGTGTATTAAATACCACATTTTCCTTATTCACTCCAACAGCTAGGTTGAGGCCATAACTTGGATATTGTGAACCTTTTTTCATGGTGTGCAATGTTTTGAGCATAACACACATTACAGTTCCACTGTTTCATTCAAATGTGCCATGTGCAACTGGTAGGAAAACAGTGAACCTGCAAACATGGTGTTTTCAGAGCAATTCAGTTTATACACATTAAGATTTTTGTGATGAGCAACCCAAAAGATATGAGATGCTCTCCAAGACCTAAAAGAAATAAAACCCTAAGAAAGACGGGCTGTCAAAATGGTTTAGTTGGTAAGGATGCTTGCTGCCAAGTCTGACAACCTGAGTTCAATCCCCAGGACCCACATGGTGGATGGAGATTACTGTCTCTTGAATATAATTATCTACCTCTACACCACTGCCATGCTGTACACACACACACACACACACACACACACACACACACACACACACACAAATATGTAAGTAAATTAAAATTTTTAAATCATAAGAAAAACATAAGACAATAGAAGATTATTCATGATGGGCTGGAGAAATGGTTCTATGGTTAAGAGCACCAGCTATTCTTACAAAAGTCCTGAGTTCAATTCCCAGCAACTACATGGTAGCTTACAACCATCTATAGTGAGATTTGATGCCTTCTTTTGGCAAGGAGGCGTACATGCAGACAGAGCATTGATGTACATAAAATAAATAAATAAATCCTTTTTAAAAATTTAAAAAGCTCAAAGACACAGTAAAGTAAAAAAAAAATGAAAAAGAAAGATGATACATGGTATATGGCTTTCAGTGTGAAGTTTGAAGTACAAAATTGATATAACTTTATTGTATAACTGAACACTGTAGCCCAATCAGGGGATTCTGAGGCCAGTCAGGAAACATTGCAGTAGGAGGTGGGACATAAATTAGGCCTGGTGATCTTCAGAAGATGTGCTGCGACCACAGTACCGTCTTTCTTTTTCTGGATCTATAAAGTGACTTCCTACCCTGGGGCCTTTGCATGAGCTGCAGCCTTTGCCTCAAATGTTCTTTGGCGTCTGCCTCAGCTCCAGTCTGTCACTAAGCATCACTCCCTCAACACGCCCCCTCCTGCCTACCCAGGCAGCCCTCACTCACTCAAATCCTTCCTCGTATTCTGTTTTCTTCTCCTCATTAGACAGCACACATATCTAAACTGCCTTGTCTTGGTACACCTCCTCCAGGCCCTGTGATGAGAACATAACTTTATGACAGAGGGTGTGTCTAGCACAGGCTTAGACAGTTAGGTTGCAAGCAACAGAAACCCCACTTGAACCAGCTGCAACAATAAAGTGATTTTCTTGGCTTCTGATACCATAAGTCCCAACACCTTGTGTCATTAAGGAAAAATGGCTGTTTGCCAGTGTCAGCTTCAGTTTGAACCTGATTCTTCAGAGCACAGGGCAACTCTTTCTAAGGATTTGAGAGGCGTCTTAAATGCCTCTGATTGGGCTAACTTGAGTCTTTTCACATGCTTTCTCCAAAGCCATGGTAGGTAGTAGATCCAGAGACAGGATGCATGGATTACCTGAGCCAGGGTGGAGGATGTAGAGATAAGAAGACAAGAAGGGAATTCTGGGAAGATCAATTGTAGAGAAGGGCATCTAGCCACCTCCCAACCTTGAATTCAAGAAGACAGGTAGGGCCTTAGTGTAAAGAAGCTTCCTCCTCCTCCTCCTCCTCCTCCTCCTCCTCCCCTCCTCCTCCTCCTCTTCTCCTCTTCCCCCTCCCCCTCTCCCCTCCTCCTCCTCCTCCTCCTCCTCCTCCTCCCCTCCTCCTCCTCCTCCTCCTCCCCTCCTCCTCCTC
>NW_021621098.1:3300337-3301716 GCF_004785775.1 Grammomys surdaster
CTCTCCTTTTCCTCCTCCTCCTCCTCCTCCTCCTCCTCCTCCTCCTCCTCCTCCTTCTTCTTCTCTCAAAAAGGTCTTGCTGTGAAGCCCAAGCTGGTAATCCTGCCCCAGTGTCCTAACTGCTGGGACTACAAGTTCAACATCCAGCTAGTGTTGAAGACTTTAGAGGGAGTGTTTAGTCATCACATGGTAAGCTATAGAGCGAAGGAGAGGCTGGAGTAGTGCATGATCTAATGAACAAAGTGGGAAAGGTTGGTAGAACTTTGTAGACTTTATAGAGAAGAGTGAGGAGGGACAGGTTGAATCTCTGGGAAGAGGGAAAGATCTGGAGCCAGGGAAGGCTATTAAGAACAGTCTAAGTAAGCACACAGGTAAGATAAATAGGAGATACAGGTGGGGCTGGGCCTGTAGTCAAGGTCCAGTGCTTGCCTAGCAAGCACCACATACACCAGGCACAGCACATATTGTAATGTAATACCAGTATTGAGAGACAGAGGCAGGAGTTAAGAACAGCTTAAGCTACAAAATTCATTCAAAGGCACCCTGGGCTACACACAAGACCTTGATTTTAAATCAATCAACCCACAGATGTCTTCAAACCTAGTATGAACTAAATAGAGAATCTTTGTACATCTCTGAGTATAAACATGTTCATCCTGTGTTCCCTCTCATCTTGGATCATGCCCACATTTCCTGATCTACTTAGATATGGCTTTGAAGAGCCCAAAGATCCTCCAGGCATCTCCCCATAACTGGAGGGCTCCTAACCTGCTTTAGGCTCCTCCTAACCTGCTTTGAGAATCTGTCGAACTCCCAATGAGCACACACCATTGTTTCCAGTAAGAATCCCTCTCCCATTTTGCCACACACCCCAGACCACAGTGGAAGGAGTCCAGGCTTCTCGTCCAGATGAAGAGGACACAGTATGCTTCCAGGAGGTTTGCCTAGAGAAATGGCTTTAAGGAAATATGGTGGCTTTGGAATGAGTGCCATTGATGGGACCAAATACTGAACAAAAGTAACTTTCACTGTATAGGAACAGGTTTGGTTTAGCTCAGTTACATGGTAAAGAAGGCTTGGCAGCTGAAGCAGCTTGGTTCATGACAGCAGGAGCTTGCAAAATGTCTTATTCTCAATTGATGACTGTGAAACAGAGAGCTTCAGCCAGAAGCAGGCTAGGCTGTAACTCAGAAAAGCCTACCCCCACTTAGTGACCCACCTTCCTCCTATCCCGGCATGTTCCAGAAACTTCTCAACAGTATCAGTAACAGGTCACCAAGAGCTCAAACACGTGATGACTTGGAGGGTACTCATACTCAACACACCTATTCAACACACACACACACACACACACACACACACACACACACACACACACA
>NW_021621098.1:3301726-3317135 GCF_004785775.1 Grammomys surdaster
ACACACACACACACACACACACACACACACACACACACACACACACACACCTATACTCTAGTAGCAATGAAATTGGGGAGAAATGGCTGTTCTTGGAAGACTTCTGTGTTGATGATAAGATGTCCACTTCATCCCTTAAACAGCATATGGTATCAGGCACCCAAATGGGAACTAGGGGATCACTGGGAAGAAGTATAGTGGACATTTTTCACTTCCATTATTTTTAGTTATCAATTTCAAAAACTGAGCGCTTATTCTTTTTTATACAACCAGAGGCAAAATCTATACACGAAGTCAAGGAATGAGTACTGCTTGGGGGGAGGGAGGATTGTCAGTGCTGGAGGGGATCGTTAATGCTTGGGGGATTGTTAGTGCTGGGGGGAATTATTAGGGATGAGCTCACACAGAAAGCTTGCACTGGGCATCCTAGCAGCAGTGGCTCTAGTTTCTAACCAGAAGGAGCTGGTTAGCCTGCTTAGCACAGCAAGATGCTCTGAAGGGTTTGGAAACAGCAGAGACGTGCATGTATCGTATGTTGAGGCTAAACTCTGTCCTCTCAAGTCAGAAATTAGAGGACCAGGCTGTACCCTAGCGCAGAGTGCTTACTGGAGTATGGGCAAGACTCTGGGTTTGATCCCCAGGATTTTAACATCCACATATATCCAATCCCCCCCACCACCACTTACCATGCGTAGCTTCTCAGATAGCAACACAGTTACTTTCATTCTAGCTGAATAATAAGAGCCCTGGTTTACAAAACAGAAAACCAACTGAAAGAGAGCATTAGCTGGATCTGCAGCACACTAAATTCTGTACAGATCCAAATGAAGCTGACCAACCAAGTCCATGCTGAGACAATTCTTCCCTTTAGGTCCCTCTCTGTTACGTTTATCCTTGTCATGAGGCTTTGTCTGAGGAAGAAGGAAACGGAGGCACTTAACTTTAATTTCCATCAGTTCTTCAATTGTGATTCCTGAAGATGGAGGCAGGGTCTACTGATTGGTACTGCTGATGGGTTCTCCAGCACCGTCTTACCGTGCAGGGACTCTGACAAAGCACAGAGAGCCAGTAGCTTCCTAACACGTCCAGCATCCAGCATCCTGTAAACTCAAGCCCTGGGGCCTTTCCACTTGGGCCACACCCAAGGCGCCACCACCCATCTGCACAGCTGCTTTGAAGAGACTTGTACCACGTCTTTTTCTGATGAGAAAAATAAGATTTAAAAAGATAAAATGAATTGCTTGCAGTCATGTGGCTTTTAGTGGCAGTCTTTTTTCTCTCTCTCTAACCTTTTAACTTCTTACTCATTCAACTCTAGAGGGTGTTTCTAACTCATGACTACAGTCTTGATGCCCAGCATAGGAAGAACAGACAACAAAGGCAGAGTTATTTTCTGAGCTGTGTTGAGAGTATAGTTTAAAAGTTCACATGGCCAGCTGGCTTTCTTGTCTCTTTTTAGTCTATCTTTTCTCCCTCCCCTGCCTCCCTATCCTCCTTCCCTTTTCTTTCCTTCTCTCTCCCCACTTCTCTTATTTTCTTGTCTCTTATTGCTCAGAGCTGTGGTTTAGAGATAGAGGCAAATACATACAGCTAAGTTCCTCCTCCTTCTTCTTCTTCCTCTTCTTCTTCTCTCTCTCTCTCTCTCTCTCTCTCTCTCTCTCCTTCCTCTATGAATGTATACACACACACACACACACACACGTGCAACTTTCATTTTAATTATAACATTTGGGAGAGTGGCATGCCACATTCTAAGTGCCAAATCATCTTGTGCCATATTGGCGGCTGTGGCATAATTTGAAAAATTAAAAGCATTAAACTGATACTGTTAGTTAACTTAAAATATCTCTCACCATTAATAAAATATTATCCCCTCTGTCTATTTCCTATTTTTAGCTCAATAATAAAAGTATCTAGCAAGGCCAAAGAACCATGCTTCTCTTGATTGTCCCATCTCATATTTCAAGAGCTAAGTTGCTAATGCTCTCACTTCTAGAAAGCACATTCTTCTCAAGGAGATGTGAGAAAGATGCGTTGAGAAGTTCCATCGACGATACACATTTCTGTGCAGTGGTTGACAGTGCATTCCTCCTGGCGGACATAAGTAGCTTGGTGGATTACAGCAATGCCTGTTTGTTGACCCTGAGTTTAGCAATACGCAGACATAATCTCCATTCTGAGTGCTCTTTTTGAATGGGCTTAGGTAGAAGGGTGACCTTGGGAGTTATTTTGGAATGGTCAATTTGTTTAAAATGCTTATGACCACCACTTACAGATGTCATCGAGTGAGCAAATCATGACAAACTCTGGAAGTCCTGCCCCCCTTCCCTTTCTATGCCCCCCCCTTGACTGTGTTTTGTCAAGATCAGATAAAACACACATTCCAATAACAATCAAAATAATGACATGTTTATTTGTTTGTTTTTCTGTTCCCTACATTAGCAAAATACAAATTACTGAACTTATATATCAAAGTCTATCCCTTTGTGATATTCTCCCCAAAGCATGCCAAGCTCCATGACCATCTGTCTGATCACAGATAAGGAAATAGATACAGCTCTGGCCATGTTATGTGTGGTGCTTTGGAGATGAGGCAGGATTGCTCAGTGGGTAAAGACAATCGCCAAAAGGTCTGATAACCTTAGTTCAATCTCTGGGACCCAACAGGCCAGGAGAGAACTGACTCATGCCTCTGCATTGCAATGGAAGTTGCTCTCCACATTGTTTCTGCATGCTACACCTGTGCATAAACACAGTCAGTCAGTAAAAACATCAGTCAGATGTTGACGTTAATTAAAACAAGAAGTGATGCGTTAGGATCTAGGCATGTAGTTGGTAAAGTGCCTGCATAAAGCCCCAGTTTCAATCCCCTGAACCTATGAAAAGTCAAGCACAGTGTTATATGCCTATATAATCCCAGTGTCTGGAGGTGAAGTAGAACGATCAGAAACTCAAGATTATCCATGGTCAAACAGTGAGTTCAGAGCCTGAACACGTGAACATGGTTGAACATGTATTCAACCTGGAACAAATGACATCCTGTCTCAAAAACAAAATAAACAAAATAACAGATTAAACATCAAGATCATATCTTGGGCAGGCCTAAAAGGAATACTACAGAATAAGAGAAGAAAAAGGCACAAAGAACACCACCCCACACTGTGTAGCAGTATACAAAACAAGGAAATATCTTGTGACAACTCCTGAGCAAGGTCTCTAGTGATGGAGGAGTGAAGGACAGCAGGGACAAAAGATACTCAGTACACCAAACCCCAAGTCACAGACCCAGGACAGTGAGCCATGGATGGCAGAGGTAACTAGCTCCAGTCAGTATCTGAGCTCCACTAAGGAAAACAATAACAAACAAATGAAACCCCAATACACTATCCAAGAGTCTCCCATGTTGATGAAAAGTGTGGGGTCCACATTGCCTGCTTCTGGAGCGTAGCTGTGAATGCTATGTGCATATGCATGCATCCAATGGATGCCTCACAGTCCAGGTTCCCTGTTTAGAAAATTTCTTTTATCTACAGTCAGTACAAACTCTGCCTTAAAAACAGGCAGATATACATTCACCCTCCAAATGGAGCAGGGTGCTGTGTCTCAGGCTTTGCAAGTGGGCAGTACTGAGAATAGAGAGATTGATCCAAAGCAAACATTTCCTTGGCATCTTTAGCTCCAACTTTAAGTCAGACTTGATTTTACACTCAATTCATTATGGTCCTCACTGGGACCTTACTCGATACTGCTCATTTCTTAAGTCTTAGTTCTAGCAACAGCTCTCTCCCTGCAAAACTCTGGTTGAGTCAAATAAGCGAGTGTTTACCGTGGTGCTATGACCCTTACAGTAGCCCTGACACTGCCCCTTTCATCACAGCTATAATGTAGGAGTCCCTTCAAACGCTCAAGCCATCAGAGGAACGATCCTCCAGAGGCAAGATGGAATTGGTTTAGCATGACTCAGTTGGTTGGTGCTGGTTCAAACATCTAGGGTTTGACCCTGATCTGTCTATATTTGATGTTTAGATACAGTACAACTTTGGGGGAAAGTTCCTTTGACAACTATCACAGCAAAGCTTAAGGCACGGCTACATCAACTCTGATTTCACTAGAGCTTATCTGTGAGCATACAGGGGGCAAGTGTCCTCTACACTGTTGAGGAAGGGTAGGGGGTGAAAAAGACCATCACCTGATGGTTAGGTTTTGTTCAGCCACTTAACAGCTGTGCACCACTGGATAGGCTGAGCCTTCCTTCTCCACTTTGAAGTGGAGGTGTTGGGTGGAGTTGGATAGGTTAGAAGAGATGGACAAGGAAGCTGTTTGCAAAGTTTTGTGGTAAGTTAGTCAATAAGGCTGTGTAACTCCTGCTCAGACAGGGAGACTATTGTGATTTATGGCCCATGTCATTCTTCTGCCTTTCCATAGGCTACTTGTGATTTATCTATCTAGTCACATAACCAGATATAGAAGCTTCCTCAAGTAAGTGCTAGATTTATTTTTAAACAGAAATACAAATAAAAATGTCTGTCTTTTCTTAATAATTATCCAGTGAGCAAACCATCAGTGAAAGCTACTGTCTACCCTGACAGTGTTGTCCTCTCAGGCTGTATACCCGCTGGGAAGACCAGTCTTCATGATCAGCTTGACTGCATTTAGAGTCACCTAGGAAGTCAGTGGCAACCCGCCATCCCCAAACCCCTGCTGAAGTGATGTTTTCAGAGAAAAGTTACCGGCAGGGGAGACTCACCCTGAATGGGGGTGTCTCTATCCAATGGTCCTGAATAGAATGAACAAAGGCAGGGAATGGGGGGGACTAACTGAGTGAAGGTATTGTCCCCTCTTAGTTTCTCATCTACTAAGAAGGAAAGACTGACCTGTGCCACACAGTAAAGCCTTTACAGTTTGAGTAAATGCATGGGGCCAAGCAACCACAGAAAGAACCTTCTAAACCTTAACTGTTTCTGCTCTAAGTTAAGCTGTCAGATATCTGGTCACAGTAGCACAAAAGTAACCTGCTAAAAGCAACATTATCCAGAAATATACTTAAAGTATCAAGAAATGTGCTAATCACCGCATGACTGAATTTATATCCAATGATGCACACTGATAGACATCCCTCTATCCCAGACCAGAGACTGGGTAGCTAGGGCTGATTTTAAACTACTACCTGACCTAACTCCTTTAAGGCCACTTCTAAACACTGGCCCCAAGGCCAATATCATACTCTAAACTTACAATGCAAACTTGATGATCTCCTTCCCTCTCTTCACAGACCCAGCCATACAGATTCCTCCCCTCCCCCTCTACCTCTGGAGTCTAAAGCATTCTCATAACTCTTGGGATTCCAAATAGCTGCTTGTGGTGTGCCTTCAGGCTAGACTCATCCCTCTTTTCTCTGCTCATCATCTTCTGGGGAAAACCACTCAACATTTCCTTGTCCCTTCCTCCTTTGTGCTTGCAAAATACATTGTCTAATGACCTGCACTGGAGCAACCCGAGCAGGTTGTGGTGTTTGCCTTCTCCCTACAAGAGAATCCTTGAAATAAGGAGTGGCAACCATTCTCCACAGCTTCTCCCCACCACCTTTGCTGTGCAAGAGAGTCAGCGGGCACTTCCCCATCAGTCCGTCAGGGGTCTGTTGAGTGCATCCTGGTACTGTTCCAGGCACTGAGAATATCGTATAAGCTGCTTCAGTTTTCATGAACTACACAGGGCAGGAGGCAAGCAACAGGCAAATGCTTATGTATTAAACAACTGGGTGGACAAATGTATATGTAATTTTTGACTGTTGAGACAGAAGGAGGAGCAAATGATATGTATAAGAAAAGACATCAGGGTAGTTGAAAAAGACTAGGCCATGAAGGTGACCTAAGCCTGAACTGAGGCCACCAACCCTGAGGAAGAGAAACCCAGGCAACAGAAGCAGTATGTGAGGCTCTGAGATAGGGGCATGCCGAATAATTATTGGTTAACTATATAAAATGATATTAGTATTTTCTTCTGTCCTTTGAGATGGGGTAAAATGTCGCTGAGATGAGCCTTGAGCTGCTAATGCCCAAGGTGAGCCTGCAGTTCTGGTCCTGAAAGTTTCCACCATCACTGTCTGGGCTGACAGCCCTGTGTGTTGATACCACTGCACCATTTAGGTGGTGCAGCCTTCATTTAGGTGGCTTTAGCTTCTGGTCCAGCCTTTAGCCTCCTTCTAAAGGACCAAAGTGAGGACTTCTGGTATGCCAGGATGACCCTTGACTCCAGTTCTAGCAATGTATTTTATCATCCATTTGACTTTATAAAAGAAAATTTCTCCTCTTTGATAAAAGTAGGATGAAAATGCCTACCTTCATTCCTAATGTATTAATATCATGTTTGTATCACATAAAATGTTTACCTTTTTAAATGTGTATGAGTATTAGCCTGCATGTATGCAGTGTACCATGTATGTGCCTGGTACTCCCTGAGGTAGAAAGAAGAGCTGCCATACTGGTGCTAGAAGCCAAACTCCGGTTCTTGCAAAGTCAGCAAATGCTCTTGACCACTGAGCTGTCTCTCCAGCTCACTTAGGAATCTTAAAAGCTTGTACCTGGCAAGTCTTTGGTCTCAGGGGATACTTTTCTTTAGCAATAGTATTCACCAGAGTGAATTTGAAGCTCCAGAATAAAACTCAAAATGAGATGGTCTCTAGTGCCTTCTGTGTCCCTGTGAACAAAGTCAGGGTACCAAACAGTTACAAACTTCTCCCAAAGAAGTTGCGAAGCAAACAGTGATGGCTGGAAGTCTAGGTGAATGCCAGAAGGCTGCTTGGTTCACTTGGCAGCCTGGGTGGTTTGGGACCAAAGGGTTTCTTACAGGACTTTGTGCTATAATATATGTGAGTGCTAATTTTAAAAGGAAATAAAGTGTCACTTCAATGAATACAAGATAAGAACAAAAGTAGTTTTCTTTCAGATTATTCTCTTTCTTTTTTCCATTTCTTTCTTTTTACTTTTTTATTTTTAAGTCAGTGTCTCACTTTGTATATCTGGCTACCCTGGAACTCAGAGAGCTGTTCCTGCCTCTGCCTCATGAGAGCTTTGATCTAACAGGAGTGCTGCCACACTCTGCCCACCACACTCTGACCACCACACCCTGCCTGAGGGCCATTTTCACAGTTTAAGAATAAGTGGAAAAATTCCCATACATTGACTTTTTTCTTGTGAGCCAATCTTTAGTGTACTGAATCCAGAGAACCAAAAACTACAATGTTCTGCTCAGAATTGTTTAGCTCCCTGACAGTGAGCAGGGTATTATATTATTAGCCCAGACATGGTGGTTTGTACAAGAAATTTTAGATTTGACCTCTACTTCCAAATTTATAGCCCCATTGGTGCCATGTTTTTATTAAATGTAAAATGTCCCTCAAGGCTCATGGCTCTGAATACTTCTCCCAGCTGTTGATGCTATTCTAGAAGTGGATGGAATCTTTGGGATACAGGACCCAGCTAACAGAAATGGATTGAAAATAAAATCCACTTCCATTTCCAGCCCAAACCCTCTGCACATCCTGTCCACTGAGATACAAGCAAGCCAATCCATAGCCTTCAGCTGCCACAGTACACGCCATTCCCATGCCATGCCTTGTGTCAGTGACAGGCTGCACCTTCTAAGCCATGAGTCAAAACAAAGCTGTTCTTGAAGTTGCTTTTATCTGGGATCTACCATAATGACAAGAGCAATGGGCACACAAGACAAAGCACGGTCCCAGTGTGACAGTGTTAAGCCAGGAGCAATAAAGAATCGAATGGATGGGCTGGAGAGATAGTTCAGTCAGTTAAGTCAGACACTGTGATCGACACACCCCTCTAATCCTGCTGCTGGGGATCAGAGAATGGAAGACGCCTGGGACTGTTTGGTCAGCCAACCCAGTGGAACTGTTGAGTTCCAAGCCAATGAGAGACCCTGTCTTAAAAAATAAGAAAGTCAGCATCTTGAGGAATGACACTCAAGGCTGCCCTCTGGCCTCCACAGCCAAAAAAAAAAGCCACTTATGTGATTAAACATCTGTACACATGCACCCTCACACACAAACACAAACACACACCATTCAAATGAATGAGAACTTCTGTCCTGCCACCCAATACAACAAAACTCCTAAACAGACTGTGGCATTGTTGTTGTTATTTTATTACTGCATTACCTGTTTATTTATTTATGTGTATGTGCACGTGCACACACACATACTCAAATGCTACCAGACATGTTGTTGGAAAGTTGGAGGACAAATTGTGAGAGCCACTCCTTTCCTTCCACCACATGGGTCCATGCATGGAGCATCAGGCTTGCAGCAAGTGCCTTTCTTCTGAGCCATCCCCATTGAATTACTTTCTATGGGCACCCTAGGAAACCAACATGTGCTTTTGTACTCTCTGGAATCTCTCTCAAGATAAGAAGCTGAAGGAACTTTACAAATCATTGTCTGGATTTCCCATTTCTCAGTTCTTTGTTGTCTGATGACCAACCTCTATGACCATCAAGCTGTCTAGACGCCTCAATGCATCGACCCATGTGGTGGTTGGAGGACAATTTGTCCTCCAACTTTCCAACAACATATCTGGTAGCATTTGAGTATGTGTGTGTGTGCACATGCATGTACAAATAAATAAATAAATAAATAAATAAATAAATAGGTAATGTAGTGATAAAATAACTATAACAACAATACAGACCTGAAGGCTAAAAGACAGATGTCAAGATATAACAGGGTTAGTTCCTTCTGAGGGATGTGAAGAAGAATCTGTTCTGCCTACTCCTGGTCCAAAAGCCTGAGGCATTGCTTAACTTTGAGTATACTCTTTTTCTCGTACATCCACACTGCTTTCCTCTGACTGTGGCTCTCCCCAACTCTCCTCTTAGAAGACCAATAGTCACTTGGGGAGAGTTTGCTCTGACATCTTCATTGTATCTTGACTATCACTTGTAAAGACCCCAATTCTTCCCAGCATGGGTTGCATAGCTATAATCACAACATTCTGGATGTTAAGATAGAAGAAGGATCAGGAGTTGGGGGTCAGCCTGGTCTACATAGTGAGACCTTGTTAGAGAAAGGCATACTCACAAAGAGACTCACAGAGCAAAAAACACATACACACATATACACATAGAGAAAAATAAAATAAATATTTTTAATTGTTTAAAAGTGAATCTTTTCAACAAATGAGGCTTAAAACATTATACAGTAATAAAAAAAAGTCAATCCATACCCATACTACATATAAAAAGGATTCAAGTGAATTATAGGAAAATTAAAACTACAACCCCTAGTAGGTGCATAGGTCCACCCATGCAAGAACAAATTTATAAATTAATTTGAAAAAATGTATACATCGCTCTCTTCAAATAAGACATCCAATAAATAACCCACAGGCTGGAGGGTAACATTTGCAAAGCAAGTATCTGATCAAAGACCTGTATTCGGTAGGCCCCTTATCTGAGTAGGTGTTCAGTGGATGCCTGCAAATGCAAATAGCACAGGCCCTTAATTTAATCCTTATTATCTTGACTCAGCATTCTCCACTACAGCTGCAGCAGTGAGACCCGGATGTGCCAACAAGGCTAGTGTGACCACTCTTCTGCAGTTTCACAGAGATTCATCTCACTGCAGACCCGAGGAGCCTCAGTGTCTGCTCTCTTTTCCTTCTTAGTAGATGAGGAACTTTTGTCTTTTTACTTACAGAAAGACTTTGTGGTCCCACTATCCTTACGGTCAGCATCCCTACTCCCGTGCCTTGATGTGGTTCCTTTGACACAGTAAGTAGTGTGACAGGTAGCATGGCCATGCCTGGCCAGGATGGAGAAGGACAGCATAGACATAACACAGCTACTCATGGATGTGACACGGCATGGACATGACATGGCTACTCAAGTTCCATGCAGCTAAAAACATATGAATTGTTCATTTCTGGAGTTTTACATTAATATTTTTGAAACTTAGTTGGCAATAGGTGACTGACACTGCAGAGAACAACACTTTGGGTAAAGGAGGACTGTAGTATATAATTATCTCATAACACTTTATAATTACTGATTTACAGTCCTATAATGACAGCACTTGGAGGCTGAGGCAGGAGGATCTTGAGGTCAAGGTCAATCTGTCAAAGAGGGGGAAAAAAGTGGTAAACACTTACAATCCAACATTTTAGAGGTAGAGTCAAGAGGACCAGAGGTCAAGGTCACCCTCAACTACATTGTGAGTTTGAAGCCAGTCTGCACTACAGGTTTTTATAAAACAAAACAGAAAGACAAAACACTTTTAATGATAAAGAATCAAAACCCCTTCAATATGCATTGAAGATCTGATCTGAACAAAAAGGTTACCAAAGAAGACATAAAGATCTGATGACAAACGGACTCAGGCAAAACTGATCCCTCTGGGAGCCTTGGGAGATGAACTGTAAAGCCACACCGACCTCACTTTATCTCACAACAAGGAAAATTGAAGACTGGGGACACCAAGAATGGGCAAGAGCGCAGAGGTGAAGATGGACCCAGTACTGGTCAAGTGGAAACAGTGCAAACACTTCCGGAGATGAGTTGGCAATGTTTCAAAAACATAAAAAATGTGTCTCACCCAGGACTCAGCCATTTCATCTTAAATACTTCACAAAGAGGATATCAAGCATGTACTTGTGCTAACAAAGACTTGGACGTACTGTTTATAGTAACTTTCTTTATTATTAAAGTCTATATGGCCTAACCTAAATGGCCATCAACAGGTGAAAGTACTAAACATTTTTAAAATGTTTTACAATAAAATACTGCTTGAAGAAAAGATGTGTACATACAGCAGTGAATGATTGATCAGCATTGTGTGTGGATTTCAGAATAATTAACCTGGGTGAAAGGAGCCAGACAGAGACAGACTGTGTGATGTCATTTATACAAGTCATGAGAAATTGTGGACTAATTTGTAGTGACCCAGAACAGATTAGTAATTGCACAGAGTGGGAAGAGGTTGTAAGGACAAGATTACAAAGGGCATATGAAAGCTCGGGGAAAGGAAAAAAAGGACAAGGTAATAAATTGTGTGTTTCACATAGGTACAGTTTATCAAATATCTATTCAACCTCAGCAAAGCTACTGTTGAACACAAGTCTAGGAGATGACCGTCCGAGTGGGTTAGAAATGGACCAGAGCCTGAAGACTACAGTGAGTGGGAAGGGCCTTCTTAGACATAACCAAGCTCCATGCTTGGCATGTAGTCAGAGAGTAGGATTTGGAATGACCTGATGGCTGGAGAGAGATTCCAGACATAAGTTCAACATAAGCAAAGATCAGAGAAGAGAACCACCACAGTCCATGGGGCTGCTACAGCTGACTGTAATAGAGCAAGTGACATCTGCACACATGGGATTACATAGCCCACCTTTGGAGGCTGGAAAGCTCATGATCAAGGTGTCTGCCGATTCAGTGTCTGGTGAGGGCTTGTTTGCAAGTTCATAGACCAGCTTCTCTTCACATGGCTGAAGGGAAAAGGGAGTGAGTCTTCTAGAGTCTCTTTCATGAAGACTCCACCCTCATGACTGCCCAAAGCCCCAATCCAGACATCCTCACTTTGAAGAATAGATCGCCACATAGAAATCTGAGGGTATGGGGAGGGAGGGAGGTCTAAATATTCAACCTGTTGCAAGAGTGAGTAGATATTTTATATTATATCTTCATGGGACTGAATCGTATATATATATATATATATATATATATATACATACACACATACCTAAAGACCTACCTAAAGGCAATGTTAGAATTCACATTTTGTTGTGGTTAGCACCTGTTTAAACAATCCTCTTTCTATTTTTTCAATCTGATTTTACATAAAGAACTGCCTCCTAACATAACACCTGAGTATTGTGTCTGCTTCTGTCCTGTGCCATGCTGACTGACGCACTGGGAAGGCTGCCACTGGGCAAGAGTATTCACCATGGAAGTACACATGCAGCAGAGAGCTTGCCAAGGCCAGACTACCAGTTGCATCCTGTTGGACTCCCCATAGTGTGGGCGTGATGCACACAGCTGGAGTCTGAGAGTGAACATCCTAAGTACTAGAACCATCAACAAACCCAATGCAAAGACAGGGCTTCTAATGTCCCAGCTTCTCAGGGAATATAGTTTCTGCAGCATTCTTTCAGGCAAAGTAAGATAGAGGCCTGGATCAGACTTAAGATCGCAGGAGTTCAATTCTGCCTTTCACTGAAAGGAAGAGTAAAAATTAGTAGCTGGGGCTGGGGAGATGGTTCACTTGGTCAGGGCACATGCAGCACAGGTATGAAGACCTGAGTTCGAATCCCTAGCACCCCTGTGAAAAGCCATGCATGGACACACTGCACTTGTAACCTCAGCACTGTGGGCAGCAGAGACAGGGAGATTACTGGCTGCCAGCCGAGCTCCAGTTCTGTAAGACCCTCTCTTAAAGGAATAAGGCAGGAGAGAGCAGGATACTTGATGTGTGCACCCTCACATGTTCACATACACCATAGACATGCACACACACACACACATGCACATACATATACAAATACACCACAGACATGCACACACGCATGCACACACACGCACACCCTTACATGATTATCTCTGATCTACTGCACTTCCTTCCCTGACACTTACCAATGTGAAAGGACTTGCTTACAGATAAGGTCATGTTAACATGGTCACATACCATAGCCACATACCTACCCTACATTTTTCTCATAAATACTATGACACTACTCGCTTTCTTGCTTTGGGAAGAAAACACTTGAATGAAGCACTTAAGTGTGGGTGGTTGATTAGTAAATAAATGGCTCATGCGAGAGGTGTAGTGTTGTATTAGTTTGATTCTGTTTTTGCGGTGATAAACCACTCTGAAAAAAACCAAGTTGAGGAAAAAAGGGTTACAGCCCTCACTGATGGGAACGAAGGCAGGAACTCAGGGCAAATCCCAGAGGCACTCTGAAGCACAGACCACAGAGAAGCTCTGCTTCTGGCTTGCGGCCTAGAGCATACTCGGTTTGTTTTCTTACACAACCCAGGACCTCCTGCCCAGGAGTGGCACCGCTAAGGAGGCTAGGTCTTCCCACATTAATAATTAAGAAAGTGCCCCAAGAGGCATGCCCATAGCCCAATCTACTGGAGCCAAGTTCTCAATTAAAGGGTCCCTGTTCCCAGGTGACGACAGTTTGGGTCACAATGACAAACAGTAGCCAGCCGGAGTGTTATCTCTCATTTTCACCTAAGAGACTACACAATAACCTGACACTGTGTGTATCAAGGTAAAAATTTTGTGCACTTTTAGCCACACTATTTTAGAAGTTTATCAGTGAAATTTTTCCAAATTCCCCACTCCAGTGAAATATAATTGATTTTGTACTTGAAAATTCATGTCTTGAAAATCCCTTTCAGAATTTGAAGCATGGACTGCCACTGTGACAGTAGCATAATTGGTGGGGTCAGTGGGGTGATAGTAATCTGAGTGTTGGTCCACTCAAACAGTCCCCTTTGGAGCTCAAAGAGGGGAGGGGGAAATTCACTATTTGAAACACAGATTGAAAGCTGGAGAGATGGCTCAGCAGTTAAGAGCACTGGCTGCTCTTCCAGAGATCACTGGTATAATTCCCAGCACCCACACGGCAGCTCACAGCTGACTGTAATTTCTGTTCCAGGGGATCTGACACCCTTATACAGACATGCATGAAGACAAAACACCAATGCACCTAAAAATAAATAAAAACAACACAAATTGAATCTGGAAATATAAATAGTAAAGACCTTTACAGCAAGGTTTTTTGTCCCCTAACCTCCAATTGAGATACATCTTTTAGACACCTGATACTATGACTCCATTAACCTTCTAAGGAGGCCAAACCTGGTGCTTAAGAGAGAGACACCTTTTTGAGTTCATACTATATGAGAAGTCAGAGCTGGACATATTCTAAATTCATAGCCTATTAGGAAGAATTAGGTTATGGTGCATGATGGCCAGGCACTTGAGATGTTTGCTCTTTTCATTAAATATTTTTCTTCTTAAATAATTAATGCTTAAGTATTTTTATTTCCATATACCATAAAGATTGCAATGGCTGATGCAGCAAGATTTCTTTGTTGCACAGTATGAACTGATGCTACTATTTTAAAAATTTATCCAGAGAGGTCTGTGGACAAGATACAAGATTTATGGCTCTAATTGACATTGTCCTTTGAACCCACAGGCCAGTACCAGTAGTTTCTTGTCTCTGTTTCAGTGCCTATGAAGCAAACATCACAGCTGCTGGAGCCCCAGCAGAATACAGTGAAGTGTAACTAATTAGTGTCTCAGGGCGGCTTGATGAGAGGCATTATATGCCTTCATTGTATTATTCTAGAAAAAGATTGCTAACTGAGACTTCAGAAGCAGCCAGCTTGGAAGACAGCAAAACCTTCTAGTGAGATGGAATTTTGCAACACACATCTTGTTACTCTAGCTCCTACTCCAGGATAATTAAAAATCTGTGTTCATTGTGAAGCCAGTGAAACATCGCTGGGCACAGTGGGGCACAGTGGGACACAGTGGGGCACAGTACATGATTATTGTCAGCCTAGGGTTCCATGCCCAGTGATACACCCACTCACAAATAGATAATATCCCTTCATCCATATGTACTAAGCATGTAAATGCAACTCAGTGTTCTTGTAATTATTACCCAAACAATAATAACTATTTCCCTAGCATTTTCATTATTTTATTATCATTAAATGTGCAACTTCAGCTGCCATAGGAGAACTGAAAAGGCAGTGGGGCAACTGAGAAACGTAAGAGCCAGAGAATCTCACAGTCACATGACTACTGAATATGGAAATTTGCCGATCAAAAACAGAGTGGCGTTGTGTAACCTCATGAGACTCACTTAGGACGATGCTCTGTGTGGCTCCCTAAAGTCTGTGTGGGAGCCTTGATCTTCAGTGCAGTGGCAGCAAGAGGCAGAAATGTTAGGAGCTGACTAAGTGTTCTGCTCTCATAAGTAGAGTATTGTCATTACTGTGGTGATGGGTTCTTTCTCTCAGAAGAGGAAGTTTTATTATAAAAACAAGTGCTGATCTCTCTTGATCTTCCCCAAGTCTTCCATTCTCTTACAATGCATCAAGAAGGCTCTCACAGGCTACAGCCCTTTGACCTCTAGGACCAAGAACCAAAGACATTTCTGTCTGTTATGAACTGTCTGATCTGTGGGATTCTGTTACAGCAGCACAAGAATGGGTTAAAAGAAAGAAAGAACAAAAAAGAAGCACAGCAGCCAGTATGTGATCACTAACAGTGAGGTGAGAGCCCTATACCAATGCAAAAGAAAGCCAGGCAGTGCAAAGTGTGGGTTCAGAAGAAAAGGGAAGGGAAGGAAGGGAAGGGAAGAGAAGGAAGAGAAGG
>NW_021621098.1:3317535-3375011 GCF_004785775.1 Grammomys surdaster
TGGGAGGGGAGGGGAGGGGAGGGGAGGGGAGGAGAGGAGAGGAGAGGAGAGGAGAGGAGAGGAGAGGAGAGGAGAGGAGAGGAGAGGAGAGGAGAGGAAAGGGGATGTAATTTGCTCTATGACCTATGATTTGAGTTTTATTTATATAAGTACTTTTGGTACATACCCTACAAGAGGTGATGTGTGCCCTCAGCTATCTCAGACTATAAGAAAAATGGCTGTGCCCGTGAGAAACCAGAAGTCACATGCTCAGAAAGAAATGTGACATTCATCAAAAGAAGCAGCTAGACCCAGACAGGAAATTTTGCTAGTTCTTGTCAAATTTGATCCTGGTCTCACTTTACAGATAAATGTAAGAGTCTGCTAAGATGGAAAGCAAGGGTTGAGGCTTTTAAGGTGAATGAGGAACACACAGAAAAGGTGATACTGCCTAACAAGCCTCGTCAGGCTTGGCAGCTTAACCCAACAACTGTTTATTATGTCTCAAGGTCTGGTATTAGACAGGTCATTCCCCGATCTGCATCTGGCCAGGCCTATCCACAGACCTGAGGTCAACAGGCTAGCCAGCTGAGGGATGGATGATCAGAGCTGCTCTTGGCAGGCTAACTCAGCTATAGTTCTTACTTTCTCATGGTCCAGAATGCTAGCCCAGGCTTGTGCTGATGACAGAGACAGTGGTCTTAAAAAAAAAAAAAAAAAGCCAGTGGGGTTACATGTACAAGGCCTGTTTAGACCCAGACTCAAAGCCTATACTCAGTTGGCTCTAAACATGCCTGACAGACAATGGAAGTCATAGAGCAACCATAAAGTGAGGAAATAGACTTTATTCCTCAACTGAAATAAGTGACTCACACTGGAATCTGGGACGGGTGATCTGTCTGCAGCTGTTATGAAGACGTGAAAGGAAATGACTTAAAGAAACAAAAGTAGGATCTAGGTGTGACTTGAGCAAGTTTGAGGGTTCTGTTGGTGGGGTTGGGGTAACTGCAAGGTCATCCTAGGATTGGAGGATTACATCTGTATTTTAGAAGACTTATAAAGGAAATATCCCAGAAGAGACTGGAGTTTAAAAACTAGTTAAGAAATTACTTGGGGATAACTCAGTGATTGAGCATTTGCTAAGAGCTAAGGCCCTGGGTACTATTTCCAGCCTTGGGGAGTGCTAATTTTGACAGAAACAGTAAGGGTTTGTATAAGGGAATCAGAAGTGGTAATTAAATTTGGGGATGTAGGGGTAGAGTGTGCAGTGGTGCCCTTGTTGGTCTCCCCCTTTTCCATCTTCATGCTTCCCATTTTAATGGACCATGTTGACTCAGAGCAGAGGCCATGTTTCCCAGCTTCCCTTGCAGCTAAGCAAGATCATATATGGTGAAGTATCGTAAGTGGGCTTGTGTTTTGAACACTCTGCCCCCAGCTTAAGAAAGCCATAGAACTTTTAGGAGGAGGGGTTAGTCTGGTGGAAACAGGTCACTGGGGACAGACCATTGAGGGTTATCCTTGCTTCTGGTTCTAGCCAGATTGCTCTGCTTTCTGGCCTCCAACATGTGACAAACTTCTGTCACACACTTTGGTCTTCCCCACTGTCATGGAATGGAATCAATCTTCCAACTGTGAGCCAAAAATAAGCCTTTGCCTCCTTGAAGTTGTTTCTGTCATAGGTTTGGTTACAGCCAAGAAATAACTAAAACACTGCCCAAGTACACTCTGGTGACCAGGCCTGAAGCCAAGTCTCAAGTGGCACTTTCCTGAATTTTTGCTAAAGCAACGTTGAAGCACACCATTTGGCTGCTTTCTCCACTCTCCTATTTCCTGAAGCATAAGCATCCATTTGGGGCCAGGAGAATAAAATCAATATCTAAAATAGCGTGGTGACTTGGAGAGACCTCAAATTCCAAAAAGCCACCAGCTTAGTTTATAAACATCATCACTCTGATATTGTTCAGATAAACACATCCAAGCCAGGAAAATGACATTGACACTCCTTACAGATACAAATGCACTGATGAACTACACACACATGCACGCGCGCACATACACACACACACACACACACACACACACACACACACACACATGTATGCACACATAAAATATTTTTTCTGACCCTAATTTCTGTTTTTTAATTTTGAGATATAGTTATTATATGTATATAATGTTTTGCCTGCATGCATGCATATGTTCCACATGCCTGGATCCCAAGGAGGTAGGATGAGAGGATCAGATCCTCTAAGGCTGCAGTTACAGATACTCAGAAGCTGCTATGTGGGTGCTGGGAATCAAACCTAGGTCATCTATGAAAGCAGCAAGTGCTCTTAACCACTGACCAATTCTCTAGCACCAAAACATGAATTTTAAAAAGCAGCTAGAAAGTGAAGACTTAGGAGCACTTGCTGCTCGTGCAGAGGACCTGGGCTCAGTTTCTAAAACCCACGCCAGGTAGCTTATAACCACCTGTAACTTCAGGTCCAAAAAGACCCAATGTCACTGACCTCTGCAGGTACCTACACTCACCGACATGAACACACACACACACTTAAAAGATTTTTAAATGTTTTTAAGAAGAGAAAAAAATTAAAGCACCCAGATTAGAAATGATACAGCTATTTGCAGATGACACTGTGTGTGTGTGTGTGTGTGTGTGTGTGTGTGTGTGTGTAAAACACTAAGAAATCCACTAAAAGTTATCAAAACTAATATGTTCTGGAAGGTTCTAATATACAATTTCCATATTTAAACTCAACTTTATATGTTAATAGTGAGCAGTTTAATGAAATGGTGAAATTAAAACACTGAAAAATCCCCTGCAGTCAGGAATGGTGGCACACACCAGGCCACTCTGGATACACCAGGAATTCAAAGTCAGCCTGGACTAGAAAACAAAGGCAAAGAAAGAAACAAAAATTTCCTAACAATTTCATGTGCGATAGTTTCAACAAGAAGAAAATATCGAGGAATAATTCTGATGAAGGAAACTTGTAACCTGAAAAACTACAGATCACATGGAAGGAGATGCAAGAAGGAAGGACCAACGGGGTGGTGGCCATGGTCACAGTTTGAAAGACGTCAGAATGGCCACACAGACTGACCTGCACAGCCAGCGCAGTCTCTGCCAGGATCCCAGCAGCCTTTGTTGTAGAAATCACCAGGAGGGTCTTGACATTTATGGGAAAATCTCAAGCATCTCACTGACCAAAATGGTTTTCAGTGATGAATGTCAAAGTCAGACTCTTACACACACAAGGCAAGTGCTGCATGGAGAAGCTGTACCACCTTAGCCCCCACAGAAACACCTAGAAAAGGGGAGAATGAAATTGGAAGTCCCCGATTTTCTCCATTTCAAATTTTAACAAGGATACAGGAATCAAGATATTGGGTGCTAACATACAAAACTGTGTTTTAGTTTGGAAATAAAATGTCCCCTCAAGCTGAGTATGTTCAAGCCTTGGTCCCCAGCGAGTAGCACTGCTGAGACATGATTAGTGCATGAGGCCGCTGACATCGCCAAGAGATTAATTCATTGGTGAACTCATAGCTGCTCTGTTGGGAGGTGGGGCTTGGCTAGAGGAAGTAGGTAATTGGGTTAAACCTATCCGGTCTGTGATCCCGCTCTCCACATCCTGTCCCCTATGTGGTGAGCCACTGTGCTTTATCAAATGTGCCCTATGATTTTTTGCCTCACTTTTTTGAAGAGATAACCTATAAAGTAGAAGAAAATATTTATAAATTACAATCTAGTAGGAGACTTTTCATCCTCAATACATAAAGAACTTTTGTAACTCAACAATAAAAAGACACTTTAACAGGTAAGAGTTTCTGGCAGAAATTGAAGTGTTTATTTTTAGGGGATGCTCTGCCCACAGTCACAGCTCCTGCCCTGGTCTTTTAACTAGAGAAAGACACTCTACTAGCATGCCAAGTTAGTCAGTGCTTGTTCCTCCTCTTCCACGTAGAAGGACCTAGGTCAAGTGCTACCTGAGACACAGTAGGCAGCCTTGTCTAACTGAGATACACACAGTAGGCAGCCTTGTGTAACTGAGACACACACAGTAGGCAGCCTTGTCTAACTGGGGTCAGGATGCCTGCCTAACTGGTAATACTGCTTTTTTCTAACACACTGTTGTTTAGTAATGAGGGTAAAATGTGGGCATCCATGCTCAGCCCCACTCTTTGCTGATATTTGTAAGTCAGGTGGCATTTTTGTTTTGTTTCATTTTGCTGGTGTGTTGTTTTGAGAAAGGGCCTTGCTGTGTAGTCCAGGATTGCACTGAACCTGTCTCAGCCTCCCAGTTCCTGACTATAGGTGGATACCACCATGTTTCTAACTAAGAGGTGGTTTTCATTAGAATCTCTTAGAAATTATTAAGTTTCAACTTAATAACATGTTTTAAAGGTGAAAAATATGATCTATGATGGCTTTCTAGCCTTGTATGAGACACATAATAATCATAGTGGACACCTCCTCCTTCCGCCTTTTTCTCCCCTTCCCCTCCCTTTTCCTCTTCCCAACCTGTTCCATCTCCTCTTCTACCTGACATTTTCTGAAACCAAACACCCAGGGCCTACCTGGCCAAGCTAAATGCTCTGGCAGTTGAAAACAGCAATGAACCATGGGAAAATGGTATTTTTCCCAGAGCTGGAGCCAATCCAAAACAAGCAGTGGAATGAAGAGGCTGGAAGGGCCAGCCTCAGCTTTGAGACCTGAGGTTGTCTGTGTGGATGTGAGGCAGAGTGAGGGGTGGGAGGCCAGCTCCTTTGAGCATCGGCAAGACTTCTAGATGCTTGCAGTACTATGACTCCCACCTTGGAGCCCTGAAAAAAGAGGGTCTATTAGTCCTCTGTTCCAGATAAAGAACATAGAGGGCTTAGACACATGACAAATATGTCTGCAGTCACATGGCCAGCAAAGGGCAAAGCCCATGCTTCAAGCTAGATCTCTCTCTCCTAAACCTCTCCTTTCTTTTTCTTCTCTTTTCTTCTTTTCCTTTTCTTTTTTCTTTTCTTTTTACCTTTCATTACTTTGCTGCCTCCAGAGTCATGAGCAAAGAAGAAAGTAAGAAAGTGCATAGAAATGAGGATTATAATATGTAAGCTCTGAGAAGTGGCACAAGTAAAAACAAAGACAGGAGTATGGGCATGGAAGTGACAGGGTCAAGAATATGTGGGTCTTCTGTTGGATGGACCAGTGGCATCCAGGAGCATGGTCTGACCCAAGTGAGTGAGCAGTTTGGGGGAAGAAAGCCAAGAGTCGATGGTGGGAGGGGAGATTGTTAACAGTGAGATGCTGTGTACACACCCACCACAGGAAGATGATGGCTGCCGGCATCCAACACAATCCTAGGACCATGGGCTTCTTCACACCTTTCACTGCAGAAAAACTAAATGGCCAAATGTTTATTTGAATTGCCTTTGCTGTCAAATAAAGCAAAACAGTTTTATATTGTCAAAGTTTAAAGAATGGGTTTTAAGAATCATTTAAGTCGGCCAGGTGTGGTGGCCCTCACTTTTATTCCTAGCACTTAACTAGCCTGGTCTACATAAGGAGTTCTAAACCAGCCAGAGCTACAAAATGAGGCTCTATCTCAAACCACCCAACCAATCAACCAACCAACCAATCAATCAACCAACCAATCAACCAACCAACAACCAACCAACCAACCAACCAACCACTAATACAGTCAATTTGTAAGAGATAGGAACTAATCACAATTCCAAATGCTGACCTTTTTAAAAAGAATATATTTTGTCCTAGTGTGCATGAGGCTCTGGATTCCATCTCTGGCACTACATTGCCTGGGCATAGTGGCACACACCTGTAATCCCAGCACTGAGCACTGGGAAGGTGGCAGCAGGAAGATGAAAATTTTAAGAACACTCTCAGCTACATACAGACTTAAGGCTATCCTGCTCTACAGACCATGTCTCAAACATACATACATATATATATATATTTCTTACTATTTCAGTATTTCAGTGCTGGGAGTTGTACCCAGATCCTTGCACTTGTTAGGCAGACACTGGTGCCCTGAGCTCAATGTTGTATTTTTTACTCTTATATGCTCAGCATCACAGTAGGCTTTTTAGTCAGCACCTCCACAATCATGTGACCTGTGCATCACAGTGCACGACAGCAGCTTGTGACTAGGTTGTAGGAATCATTTGGCTCTATTCTTATGGCACTGCCATCATATATGTGTTTGACAGGTGGCACATGGCTCTAGCAGACATGACAAAGGCATCATGAATATGCACAGGTGCCAGAAGTTGCCTTTAAAGTAAAGCAATGGGTAGTCATGGTAACTGGGTGTTTTGTGATTTTCTATCTGCTTGAAAGAATAATTCAATGCCCAGGATTTTCTTTTTATGGCTTTAGACAGGGTGTTAAAGTATCTAGAGATTTGCCCTGCTGCCTCTGTGTGGACTGTGGTATCTTTTCCTGCCCAATCCTGTGTTTCTCTTTGCAGCTTATGTGATGGCTGGGGAATGACTAATTCTAGAGCCTGGAACAGAGTGTAGCACATGACTGTGTTCCAAAGTCAAGTAGACTTGACTTCCAGTTCCAGTTCAGGACATCTTGACATGTGCCAGGAGACCTCGAACTGTACAAAAAAAAAGGACCAGGTAGTCCCTAAAAGAGGTGCAAAAAGATAAAAATAGGTTCTCAAGGTATTTTCAAATACATGATCTAATCTGAGGCACTAACTTTCTATTCCCCCAAGTGTAGAAAAAATATAACCCAACAAAACTCCTAACAGATGTGTTTACCATCATGGCCACTACATAGAGACTTCCTTTAAAAAAAAAAATCAGTAAGTGAAATTCTTTTTTAAATGAATCCCTGTAAGAGATACTGTGTGGCTTAGCCAAAATTTGCTGAGAATATGATTAATGCCATACCTTCCATGTGTGTCCGATCCAGAGTTAGGAACACCCAGAATTCGTATAGGCAATTTCTACCCATAACAGAATACCCACAGCAGACTGAATGGGGTACTTGCAGATGCAGCCTTTAGTGTGGCTCTGCACACAGCAGCAGAAGAGAAGTCCTGAGGCATGAACAAGAGACTCCAGCTAAAAAGCACAGCCTTCTCTGCCTGAAAAGCATCTTGTCAAGGAGGGTGCTTTGAGCTGAAAATAATGGAACACAAAAATGATCTAATGTTTCTGATAAACAAGAACACCTTTATTGTTACTTAAGAGGTACAGAATCTCAGTGCCTGATGTGCGAGCATGAGGCCCTGAGTTCAAGTTCTGGGCTCAAGGGTGTTGTCTGCAACAGGAGCAGGGGGAAGAGGAGACAAGATGAAGGGAGGATCCCTGTTGCTGGCTGGCTGCTAGTCTAGCCCAACCGCTAAGCTCTCAGTTCAGTGAGAGACTTTCTCAAAAAATAAGATAGAGAGCAGCTGAGGAAGATACCCTGCATTGATCTCTAGCCTTCACACAGGCAAATGCACATGTGATTGCACACACACACACATACACACACACACACACACACACACACACACTCCAGGATTTGCTAATTCAGTAGCTCAGAGCTAGGCCTTGTGGAGTCTGTTGGCAAGTTTTGAGGACACCCTGGTCTACATAGTGACTTTCAAGCCAGCCTGGACTGTGACTTTTGTCTTAAAAGCAAACAAGAAAACAATAAAAACATCAACATCTCAACTACAGAATTCTTTCCTCCTTTCCATTCTATTCTATTTCCATTCCATTCTAGCCTCTCATGTAAACTCTCCTCATGCTCGCAAGGCTGACATAGACCCAGAAATCACACACAATGCGGACTCCATGGCCTGCCTCAATAGCCAAAATTATCTTGTGTGTCCATTTCTGGTAAGGAAATGGGCCATCCTGTTGGGTATCTGCTAGCTAAGCTCTGTCCACTCTGCCTAGAGAAGGAAACCTTGTCTGACACACCTGGGCACTGGATGCATGAATGGAGGTTGGGTTCCGAAAACAAGGGAGAGGAAAGACTGCCCGGCAGGCAGATAGGCCATTGACAGGAACTAAAACAGTGGCCAAGGCATTTTGAATACGTCTTTAGCATGTCATTTCAAGTTTGTTTAATTCAAACCACATTTTTTAAAGCTAGTTTTATTTTTTTTAATTTCATTTGTTTACTTTATTTATGTGTTTGTTTGTTTGGGGGGGTGTATGTGTGTAGCTTTGTGGCACACACAGAGAAGGAGTCAGAAGGCAGCTTTCAGGAATTGTTGTTCTGTTTCCACTGCCATCTGGGTCCTGGGAATCCAGCTCAGGTGTGACAGAAAGCACCTTTTACCCACTGAGTCACCATCAAGCCCTGTAGCTAATTTTACAAAAAACAAAAACATTCAGAAAGCCCGCTCCTTTCTGTACCTTTTGCTATGGTTTCTTAACTCCTCTGTTTCTGTAAAAATAGGAGTTGGTAGAGAGGAGAGAATAAAACCTCATGAAATTTTTGAGAGAGCAAGGCAAAGATGTACTTGGAGATTTCATCATAGAATGCCTAGTATATAATATGCTCAATTAATGCTAATTGTTTTTTACTTTTTTCTTTTTCTTTTTTCCAATCTGCTTTTATACCATTTTAATTACATCCAAGTATTAAGGTCAGTTCTAGGTTGAGGAACTAGCAACACAATAGATGCAGATAGTCAAGGAATAAGCAAGACAATAAACACAAATAGTCACAGAACAAGCAAGGCAATAAGCAAAGTCCTGAGATCACTCCCATGATCACTGTTTCTAACGGCTTATCAGGATGACCAAAATATCTGACACTACTTCCCTGTCCTAGCCCGAAGTCATTTTCATGCCTGAAGCCTACTTCTTTGTTCTAGCCTAATGTCAGATTCCTGACTGAGGCCTATTTCCTTGTCCTTGGCCAATGTAAGATTCCTGCCAAGCAGCCCATTTCCTTGTCCTTGGCCCATGTCAGATTCTTGCTAAGCAGCCTCAAAAGCTCTCCATATCTTCCCCTTTTTTATTTCATAAACAAGATTGAGCCTGTCTTAGGTCGTTCTGACAAAAATGCCTTCCTTACCCATCATGGAATATGCATCATCAAAAGCAATGCGCTTCTGTCTTAGGTTGGTAAGGCTCTGTGCAGAATCTTACCTGTCCTTGTCTTACCAGCCTGCTAAATTAATAACTGTGTTTAGGGGAATGCTAATTGTTATAATTTTCTCTTTATTAATGTGTCCATGTGGCTAATGGTCAACCCACGATCCAAGACTCAAAATGTGAGACCTGAGTTAAGCCTCCTCATCACCTTCATCCTCTCACTGAGACCTAAGCTCAGCCTCCCCTTCACTGATTTATCCTCTCATTTCCATCCCAGATGCAATCCACAAATGAACTGAGAGGTTTTAGTTCCCAGGCTAAGTCCTGGAGGCCTTCTCACCAATGACTCCAGGAGACAGAAACTCAGGAGTTTATGGCAGCTCTGGTGATAGTTTACATTTAGTGGTTTTCTTCCCATCTTCACTGAAGTCTAGGATCTGAGGCCATGCTCAGGGTTGGCTAAGTCAAGATGGGAACATTGGTAAGATGGGTAAGCCAGGCCCTGTAGACAGTTCCCTACTTGAGTCAGAGCAGCTTGATTTCCCACACCATGTCTCTCAGGGATTCTATTTGAGTCTTGTTGAAGGGAAAGGCCGCTTACTCCCAACATGGGTTAGATGATGTCTTCAGTGTAGTTTCCAGAACTTTCAAAACCTTGCTTAGCTCTACACCTTGTCTCCTAACACAAACAAAGTCCAAACAGCTAACCTGATGTCCTACTATATGGGTTCCCTGTGGTGTCATGCCTCCTGAACAGCCAACCTTCCGAGGAATTGGTTCTGGAGTCTCGAGGAGTGACTCTTTAATGATATGTTCCATGCACACTGGATATCTTGTTTCCAACATCAATTGCTGCCTGTGTAACTGTCACCACCAATACTACACTCAGCACACTCACATTTACTCCCAGGACAGTCTCTCAGCCATTCTTTATTATTCCAAATCCTGTGCATACTGACAAACATTATCTATGCCCAACTTCTGTTTCCCACCGACTTTCCCCTGCAGTGACAGAAATTCTCAAAGTATGGTCTGGGAAACTCTTGGGCACACAATTCATGGATTGTGTGAATCCAAGTATTTTCCTAGAGCCTCTAAGCTGTTGATCCTTCACTGGATCGTCCCTTGTTGTACAGTGTAGTATATACATCTACAGGACACATCATGAGTGACAGATCCAGTGCAGAAGCAGACATGACAGCCCTGCTGTGTTTATTACATCAGACTTGGAGAAAACATAACATGATGTCACACTTTCTGCTGTGTATTTCATTTTGAAAACTAAAAACTATGGTTGAGCTAACCTGGTGCACACTTATAACCCCATCACTAAGTAGCCTGAGGCAAGAGGATTGCAAAGTCATGGCCAGCCTAGGCTAACTATCCAGACTTTGTTTCAAAAATAAATATGAATAAAAAGCTAATTTCATTAATGCATATGCATAATTAATATGCATGCATGTAATTTTAAAAAATATTTTAAAACTAAATCTTTTAATATTTTCTCAGTATTTAATTTTTTAGATAATAAACATTGGTTGATACAATCTACACACAAATGCTTTTACCATCCTATAAACTTGTGGGGAAAATTTAAGAAGGCCGCCACAGCGGCGCAAGCCCTGAAGGGGCTTCCGCCACCGTGGCGGGTCCCACATTAGGGAAGAAGTCCTATGGTTCCAGCGGCCCGGAGGCCTTGGCGGAGGCAGGCCCCAGTAACACGAGGAAGTCCTTGGTTCCAAAAAGGTTTATTGTCATGGCGGATAATAGATGGATCTAGGCGTACCCCCCCAAAACTCAGGGCAGTCCCGAGTTATATAGGGAGTGAGAAAGGGGGAGGATTGGGGGAGGATCTGGGGGAGGAATGTTTAATTTGCTCTGCCCTCTGGCCTTCGTTAGTATGTAAATCTCTAGGGCCTGAGGCCTATAGCCTGGCCTATGTGACTCTATGGAGATCTATGTGACTGCTTTTCAGGATCCTGGATGATGGGAGGGACCAAACTCCTGCCGGTTCTCATGCAGAATTCCACAGAGAATCTCGGGGTTCTAGGCACCTGCTCAACCATGACCCAGGATACCCTTATGCAGTCCCACATAAACTCTTAATTAAGCTGATGGCTTTTAAATTTTTTAATTGAGACAGAGAGAGAGAGAGAGAGAGAGGGGGGGGGGGGGGGGGGAGGGGGAGAGAAAGGGAAAGGGAGCGATGAGGGAGGGAGAGAGAGAGAAAAAATGAGTGTGAGTGCTCTGGATGTACAGAGGTCAAAGGACACCTTCCTTCCATCCTTACATAGGTCTGGGGGATCAAACTCAAGTGTCCAGGCTTGCACAGCAAATCCTGTTACCCCTGAGCCATTCTCTCATTACTCTCCAGGACATCTCACTAGCCCTTAATGACTTTTAATAACGTAAAGTCATTGCAAGGCCAAGCAGTCTGAGGGCTGCTATTTGACACTATGTTCTAGGATTTCCCAGCACAGTGCTTTTATAGTCCCCAGTGAATTGTAGAATTTTCTACACAAAAATAAGCTCCACTACAGTAGTTAAATATTGAAGGTTGGAAAGGGCTCCAAAGTGAATGGAAAGTCTGTCAAAGCTCTCCCAGTCTAGGGCTGAGGATATGGCCAAGCTGTTGAATGCTTACCAAGTATGTGTGAATCCCTGGCTCACCCCTAGTGCCATCAAGAGACCCACTTAGCTAACCATGTTTGCTTATTTAATATTTTAATTAAAACACTCCTATGGAAATGTGACACTTCTAAATTTTCAACAGCAGTTCATCATTTTTGATAGATTTAAAAACTAATGTCAAGAATGTTTTGTCCAAGGATTACTTGTGTTCTTGGTTGCCAGTTTTGCTTAAAAATATCAGATGCACAGCACAGCATAATTCAATAAAATATGACATTTTGAATAATAGTTGCAAACTATGTAATTACTCCTCTGACTTGGACCATTGAGCTGAATAAAATCTCATTTTTTTCCTTCTTGCCATTGTACCTGGACATTTCCCAGTTAGATAATTCATTGCTATATGTGAACCAGACATTTACCAGACTCTGTGAAAGTTAAAGCCCAAAGAAAACTGCAGACCATTGTGTGAAGCCAGTCATTACAAGACAAAGAGGCACCAGCGTGTTAATTATGTTGTTGAAGGTCACTCATTAAATATATGAGGAGGGACTTCTGACGCCAGGATTTATTGCAGTATCTTGGTCAAACATTAAATTCCTCGTATGGATAAAGAATTCCATTTGGGGCTAGCAAGATAGCTGAGCAAGTAAAAGTGACGACCGGAGGTCCATCCCAGGACACACGTGGACAGAGAGAACTAACTCCCACTGGCTTCTCTCTGACCTACATGCAAGTACTGAGTGCGCTCTTGCATGCATGCACACTAAGTGACTGTAAATTTTTCAGAAAGATACATTTGAATAGAGATTTCAGGCTTGGAATAAACTACGAATGCAGATAGTAACCTTATCATAATTGCAAGTCATTCTCCAGTGACTGAAACAAACAAGGAATGCCTTTTCCCAACAGACCTCAATTCCGGTTAAGCACGGACACATAGCCAATGGCTTCTAGCTATCCACTCTTTCCTCTGCCATCAAGGGCAACCTTTAACATCGTAACCACGGGAAGAGAAAGTTTGTTGTACACTCCTATCATACCACCTCTCAGGAGGATTGAGGTTGAGGCCAGCCTGAGCTACATAGAAAGACCTTGTTCCAACAAACCAAAAGAAATAAATAAAATAGAGACAAAAATTTGCATGAGGTTTCACACACATTCACCAGCAGCCATCATCTGGGAGGGGACATCCTCAGGGCTGGTCCTCTCTACTACAGGCTTTGTTCTTTCCTACCAGACTGGAGCTAGGCAGCTCACTCTCATCTTTACACTTCTCCCCACTGAGGCTTCTTCCCTCAAGTCATTTCATTAACTCTTCCTGGTTCCCAGCTCTCAGCTTGTGTTGCATCCATTCCAGACCTCCTTGGTCTTCTAGCCTGGATGGCCACACCCTGCCCACCTGGGCTAGGTGAAAAGTTCTTCTATACATGCAATCAAAATACTTGTAAGGACCTGTCTCCACATGCCCTGTCTCCTGCAGGCAAAAAAACCAACCCTCCTGAGGGCAAGCAGTGTTGGTTAGGTGTCAGGGTGCCTCAAGGGTTTAGTTCCATGCCCAGCACATAGTCCTCCCCTTATGGGTCACTGCTGAAAGACTGCTTGGCCGAGCTAGTACATAGTAAGCTTTTGACTTAGTACTGTCAAATACAGATATAATGAAGGCCCACACACATGGGTTTCAGTTTTCCATGGCCAACCCTCACAAAACAAGAAGAAGCAAATGGAAATGATTCTATTAATATGTTTGTTTAACCCAGCATGTCTAAAAGTTTTTTTCAAAATTACATTGATCATTTACTTAGTGTTTCTCTTCCCCCCACTGTGTGTCTGTGTGTGTGTGTGTGTGTGTGTGTGTGTGTGTGTGTACCATAATGCACATGTTCAGTTCTTTCTTTCATGTAGGTTTTACCTGGCGGGTTGAACTCAGATTGCCAAGCTTGGCAGCAGACAACTTCATCTGCTGAGCCATTATGCTTTTTCCCCCCAGAGACAGACTCTCATGCAATCCAGACTAGCCTCAAAGTCATTATATAGCTGGAGCTAACCCTGAACTCCTGATACCCCCTACACTGTACAGACACTGGGATTACAGGCACACATCATCACATCTGCGCACAGCTCATTTTCAACATGTACTTGGTAAGACATTGATAATAAGTTATCTAACCTTTTGGGCCCTGTCTAAAATGTATTTTATAGCTATACCACGTCTCAGTCTGTACCAGGCACAGTTCACAGTGACACAGTGCTGAATTGGGCAACAGAGACACATTCCTTTTAAGACATTTCTGTCTAGGATATTATATCATGTTCAATGGTCCTCAGAGCTCATGCTCATACCAACAGGATTGCTTCAGAATCCTGATCTTTCATTCCAGGATGACCTCACATTGATAAAAACTTTGGGGATAGCACCAAACCCAAGTGACTCTTGGAAACTAGAGATACTACGATGTAGAATCTATTCATGTGTGAGTGTGTGTTTCTGTATATGTGTATGTGTGTCTGTATGTGTGAGTGTGTGTGTCTGTTTATGTATGTCTGCGTGTGTGTGTGTGTATGTGTGTGTGCCTTTGCCTGTGCATCAGTCTCAGGACAACCTAAGTGCTCAGCATGGAAGCCACTATTGAACTACACCCAGTCTACATTTATGTCCTAAATTTTAGAATCATGTTCCCTTGGGATACAAAACAACAGCCCAGACTCAGAATCCAGGAAGTAGGCATCTATTAAAAGGGGAAACTGGATGGCCACCCTCTGTGTTAAGAAAGAGCTATCATGCCAGGAAAGGTGGGGCACACCTGTAATTTCAGCGCTCAGAAGATTGATACAAGTGTGAAGCCAACTTCCTACCACATAGAAGAACCAGACCAACCAGAGCTACATAGCAAGGCCCTGTCTCTGATGCACAGACATGGAAAAGGTTCCTCTAGGTCCTAAGGGGCTGGTATAATGTACAACTAGCCTGATAAATCCAACACATTTTCTTAAACAAAAAAAAAGGGTTGCTTTGCTTTTGTTTTTAATTTCCTAAATGACCTACTCAGGAGACATGTTAAGAGAACAACTCCCGAGTGACTTGTAGCTGACGTCCATGCAGCTTGGCTCTGCTGAGGACTTAGATGGTGGCAGTCAGATGAGAAGACTCTTCTTAACGTAGCTGATCCCCTGGCCAAGGGCTTTCAAGCAACAAGCAACAGCAAACAGGGTCCAGTGGAATCATCAGTGCAGGCTCAAGTCACACTCAAAGTCCGACTGCATGTGCTGAGTGGTTTGATGGCTTCCATACCTGTCAAAATAAGTAATTACCTGGTTACCCATGTATCTTTAACTAAAAGCCCCTTTCTCTGGATATTAGGATCATTCATTTGCCCAATAAGCATTTATTGAGCAGGTACCATGGAGGGCAAAGTTCTAGGTAGTGAGGACACAAAAGTGTGCTAAGCAGATGGAAGAGGCACTTGGCCTGCTGAGATCCTATTGGTTACAGAAGCCAAATGTGTTTTATCCCAATTGGTTTCGTTCTTAGCAGTGTATCCCCCACCACCTCACATATGACCACACAATACTCTTAGCAAAAGATCAGCATATTTTTCCTTATACAAATCACAAATCTCTGAGTCTTCGAAAACCTAAACCTCGTGCTGGTAAGTTCTGCTGCAAAAGCATACATAGTGTGTTGAAAATGAATGGAACCATGTTCAATAAAAGTTTATGAACACCAAAAGTAGAATTTCATATAATTTTTATGTTTCAAATAGTCTTCACTTTATCCTTTATCTTAAAAATGGAAGGAAAATAATAACAAAACATATAATAAAAACCCCAAATACTCATTCTGAGCCCATGGTTCCTATAAAATACCAAGTTGCCAGGATTGGCCACAGGATGTTGACTTGAAACTGCAAGGATTCCAACCATACAGCTTCCCAGATGCCCTCCAGGATCTGACTGTGGATCTTACAGCATCAGGTTTAGAAACAAAGGAACATCATTGCCAAGGTCTGCAAAGATCAAAGCATCAGTAATAGATTAATAACAACAACAATAAATCATGTCCTTGGGCCGTTGATGCCACAAAACAGGCTCTCTCCAAGACAACACCTGTCAAGCACTATCAGTGTGACTGCCCTTAGCAGAGTATAGATCACTTTGAGTGGCTAAGACCCATGGTGCTCCTGGCAATTCTTGTAGCCTT
Organism: Grammomys surdaster; assembly: GCF_004785775.1. NCBI lineage: Eukaryota > Metazoa > Chordata > Mammalia > Rodentia > Muridae > Grammomys > Grammomys surdaster. The sequence goes on from NW_021621098.1 coordinate 3,333,413, forward strand.
GGCTCCTCCCCTACTGGCTACAAGCCCCGCCCACCCAAGCTCCTCCTTCCTTCATAGACTCCCCCCACCTCTGCTGTCTTTTGCTTCATGGTGGTCAGGACACCTGACGTCACAGCACAAATTAATACATTTCTGGTTGTCCCTGCTGGAGTCGATGTGAGAAGTCAGTCTGCTTTACTCGGTGTCTGTTGCTCCCCAGCCTGTGGCTGGACGTCAGGTGGGTTGGCAGCAAGCAGGGTCATTTCCCACATCAATGACTTGGCTTTGGGTTGGTAGAGCCTGGGCACTCATAAATGTAGAGAGCCTCACTAAAAATGCCAATGTGCCAGGCAACACACCAGATCAAGGCCGGCCAGGGCATCTTACAAAACCCTCTCAAACATTTTTAAAAGGTCTAAAAGTTTAAAAGCCAGGACTGGTAGTGCATACATTTAATCCCAGCATGCAGGCAGAACCAGGAGGAACTCTTATGAGTTCAAGGCCACTTGGTCTACAGAGTGAGTTCCAGGACAGCCTGTGCTCAAAATAAAGTTTAAAAAGTGGAGGTAGTTGGGGGTGGGGGGCATAGTACTTCAGCAGAAGAGCATAAATACTCATTCTGGATGATCTGGAGAGTTTGGAACCAGTCCCCAGCACTGCAAAACAACAAACTACAGTATAATAGGGCTGGGGATACAGCACATCTGAAGCACACTTGCTTTGCTTTGCACCCCAAGACCCATCTGAAAACAGCCAGGTGTGGCAGCTCACAGCTGCAGTCCCACAGCTGGGAAACAAAGTACTGACAGGTGGATGACCAAGGCACCCTGACCAACCAGTTTAGTCTATTTGATGAGTTCCAGGCCAGTGAGAAATCCTGTCTTTAAAAAGAACAAATATGGTGGACAGCAGCTGATGAAGGACACCTCTGGCTTTCACATGCACACACACACACACACACACACATACACAAACATACACACACATATGCACCCAGGCCTGCACCCGGACACATGCACACACTGGCACTTATAAAAAATACAAATAAATTAATAAATAACATTTTATTTATTTATTTATTTATTATTGGTTTCTTCAAGACATGGTATATCCCTATATATCCTTGGCTGTCTTGGAACTTGTTTTGTAGACCAGGCTAGCCTCAAACCTCAGAGCTCCAGCAACCTCTGTCTCCCAAATGCTGGGACTAAGGGCATATACCACCATGCCCAGCAATAAATACTATTTCAAACATGTAAACTCCATGAAGACTGAGTTCCTGTTAGCCACTGTCCACATGGCCGAGTAGACAGAGGTGTGAGTAAGGCTGAAAGCGCTTGCTTTCTTCACTGCTCACTTACTTCTTTGACTCAAGAGGTAAACAGAGCCTCGCTGGAGCATGGAGACCCATTAGCAAAGGAAATTGCCCAACGGGAGTAGAACTAAACCAAACAAAACCTAACTGGTCCCCACATCATCCTTGCCAGTCCTGAGCTGGCTCATTAATGCTCGTGTTTCTTCATGCTAACAGGAAGGAAATGGGGAAAGCGCATTTTCCACAAAATTTACACAGAGCTGACCTTTTAGCCCCCAATATCTCTTCTCTGTGTGTGTTGAGGTGCATGTGCACATCCAGGAATAGGACAAAGAAGGATACCACGCGTCTTATCCTATCACTTGCTTTGACCAGAGCCTTATTTTCTTGGTCAAGATCTCTCACTGAACCCAAAGCTAGACTATTGGCCAGTCAGCAGTCTTCCTGTCTCTGCCTCCCGTAGTTCTGGGTTACAAGCTTGAGCCATGCCCAGCTTTTTGTTTTTACATGGGTTCTAGGGACCCAACCTCAGGTCTCACACTTGGGAAGTACCTGCTCTTGCCCACTGAGCCATGTCCCTAATCCTCCTCTGAGTATGTCTGTATAGTGTTTTCATTTGAAGAGAGTACGACTGATACTTATACTCTCAGAGAACTCTACTAAATTCTCAAAAGACAACAGGCATCTTAGGAGAGAAACAGTACAAAACCCAAGGTAACCTTATTTAAATCATGTTGAATTGGCCTAATTAGTTAGATTAGAAATCTGTTTTCTTTCTAAGACAGTATTTCATGTAGTCCAGGTTGGCTCCAACTCATTGTATAGCTGGAGATGACTTTGAACTTCTGATCCTCCTGCCTCCGTCTCCAGTGCTGAGATTCCAGGCATTTGCTTCCATGACTGGTCTACATAGAGTTGAGGATCAATCCCAGGGTTTCATGCACACTAAACAACCCCTCTATTAACCAAGATACAGCCTCAACTTCTGCTTTTGCTTTCTATAGATCTCTATATATCTATAGAATATCTGTCAACTTGCTTGGTTAGTTAAAATATCACACAAAATACCTAAGTAACTAGTCCCATCCCCAAATATTTTGATTGCCACATGTGTAAGGCAACATTTCAGGACACTGCCTGGGATGAGAAAATAAATATGGTGAGGCTGGGGCAGATAAAAGACTGACTGTGTCTTGACCTGAGAGCAGTTAGAGTGACAGAAGGACAACAGGTGTAAAACCAGCAAAGAGGCTCTGGGACACCAAGTCATACTGTAGGGAGCCTGCATTGGTCACGGAGTCACACTGCACGGAGCCTGGATGTTACCAAACCAGGACAAGGGAGTTAATCACTAAAGTAAATCCCAGATCGAAAGCTTTTTGTAAATTTAAACATTACACTGGTACATTCAGACCTCTGCATGAGTTTGTGTGTGTGACTATAAGAAAGAGCTCATATTACATAAAATTACGTTTCTTTTTACTGTAGGTATGTAAAAAATCCCGAAAGTATGGTCAGAGCATCTCAGGAAGCCCACTGTAGTGCTAGAGGGACCACAGAGAGAGATAAATGCAGAATTTGCAGTCTCCTGTGCTTCCTGCTTCATGGGCCTACATCTTCTACATGTATTCAGAGTCTCGTAGAGTCGAGGAGAAACAGGCAAGAACACATCCTGTGGGAGCTATATGGGCCACATAAAATAAGCCTGGCTTTGTTGAAAAGCATTCTTATTTCCTATGCAATTGGCATGTGGTAATTATATTTGCTTTTTCATTCGTAATGAGCACCTCTTAAGTAATTGGCACCCTGTCCATGCTCCCTTGCACTGAGAATTACACTGGATCATTTCCACAGAAGTGTGTGTGTGTGTGTGTGTGTGTGTGTGTGTGTGTGTAATTTGATGACTGGGAAGGGGAAGAGCCCTTTATAATTGAAATCAGTTTCCTTGGTACATTTAATGTTGGCATACCAAGAAAGAAAAAGGAAGTTGTAAACTGTGATTAAAGGGGGGTTTCTCTGTGTCTCAAGGGCTCCTGCATATAGTTACCTATAGACAAAAGGAAAGGGGAAAGCTATAACACTCTCATGGCCTGGAGCCCAGAAGTCAGCAATGCAGAACCAACAGGAATTGTCAAGGTGGGTTCAGATGAGGCCAGCTTACCCAACGTGCAGTGTGAGAAGGATGAGTTAAAAGCAAAGAAATAGAAAGAGTTAAGACACAGCCACGAATCTTCTTAATAAACCATTTCCCTGCTCATGGCAGCTCAGAATAGAAATGAGACTGAAGAGTGACAAGGTCAGCTGCTTGACAGATAGCACACCTGTAATCGCAGGAAGATTGTGAGTTCAAGGCTCCATTGTGCTGTAGAGCAAGATCAACGCTGTCCTGGCCGCTTAAAAAGACCCTGTGTCAAAATTAAAGGTGAAGAAAGTACTGGGGATGTAGCTCAAGAGTCTTAGTGATCTCCGTACTAGGGAAGGAATAAAAAACCTGCTTTATAGAGTGTTTTGTTAATGTTTATTACATTTATTTATTTACCTATTTACTTAGAGCATGTGTATGTGTACAAGCCAGTGCCTGCTTGTGTGTGTGTGTGTGTGTGTGTGTGTGTGTGTGTGTAGTTCAGAGGACAATTTGCAGTAGTTGCTTCATTCCTTTTACCATGTAGATCACAAGGCTTGAACCCAGGCTGTCAGGCTTGGTGGCGAGGGCCTTTACCTGCTGAGCCGTTGCCAGCCCCTCCATAGAGCTGTAGCTTCAACCTCAGTTGCAAAGGTATTTTTATTAAAACCAGTTTGGCTCTTTTACAAACAACAATAAACTACCTGTGCTCCTAAACATGGTTTGTAAACAAAGCTTCGAGAAGAGTGAAAACACAAGATTGTTTAGAGCACGTGATTGTTTACAGGACTTTGAAGTCATTGCTCATAGGGAGAATGTTGAGGATGAGATGCTATGACATCATGGAAAAGATCAACTCTAGTGGCCTTTTCCCAGTTCTTTAATGTGTTCCCAAACCAATCAAGCCACAGGTACCATAGTTTGTATGGGAAATCAGAATTTTTAGAAAATGCTCAGGAACTTTATCTAAAGAATCACATTCAAGAGAAAGGAAGACCAGCAAGGAAATCGGTTCTAGATAGTAGTCTAAGCCCTGACTCCCCAAAGCCTGTATCATAGTAACAAAGATATCTTAGAATGGATGACAGATGTTCTGTGTAGACAAGAAATCTTAAAAGAGCAATGCGGGATGCTCATGTTTGTAATCTCAGCTGAGGCAGGAGGATTACCATGAGTCTGAGGCCAGCTTGTGCTAGGAAGTAAGACCTTACACCTCAAAAACCAAACAGAAGGGGGTGGAGAAGAGAGCTGATTTGAGGGAAGAAAGGAGGAGTGAAAGGGATGCAGGGACCGAAGGGAAAATTCTGGGACCCATAAGCAGAGGCATTGCAGAGAAGAATGGAAAACTGCTAAGAGCCAAATGTATACGTCAGAAACCGTGACGGTGATGAATGGTGAGAGAGCTTCAGAGGCTTGAAGGAGAGCTTAGCTGCTCTCACATCTGCAAGGCACCCAGCGGGGACCCCGTGGCTGCTGAGGTTGATGGATCCACATAGAATGTTAAGTGCTTTACATAATGTTGCCAACATAACCACCAAAATAACTAAACAGCACAACAGAGAGAAAGTCAGGAGGTAGAAGGTCAGAAAGAGAATGGGATAAAACACCAAATTCTCCAAGGACCCGACGGAGCCTATCTAATGCTGACACATTAAGAAATGAGGTGAAACTGGAGAGACATCAGTGGTTGAGAGCACATACTGTTCTTAACTGTTGGATCCTCAGTGCCCAGTTATGTGCCTCACAATTGCCTGGAACTGCAGCTCCAGGTGAACTGACACCCTCTTCTGGCCCCTTCTGTTGTTGTTGTTTGGGGGAGTTGTTTTTGTTTTGTTTTTTTCACCCACAGGCATGCAGCACACACTCTTACAAACATTTCTTTTAGAAAGAAGGAAAGAAAGAAAGAGAGGGAGGGAGGGAGGGAAGGAAGGAAGGAAGGAAGGAAGGAGGGAAGGAGGGAAGGAAGGAAGGGAAAGAAGGAAGGAAAGAAGGAAGGAAGGAAAGAGTTTGAAGTTCTGGGATAACCACTCAGCATACTTAAAGTAGGCATGGCTAGTATATTGGCTCAGGCAGCACTTAGGAGGCTGAGGCAGGAGGATTGTCCTAAGGTCAGGGTCAAGGCCAGCCGGGATAGACAATGAGTCCCTGGTTAGACTAGACTATAGTGTAACACACGCTCAAACAGATCCATGAAGCTTTCTAAGCATTTACCTCTCAGGTACTGAATAACCCAGGAGCAATGACAAGAGTAATTTTACTTTATTTCATAATACTGACATTAGAATAGATAAATAGATAAATAAATATCAAAATGAATAAGTATTCTGAGCTTATACAAATGAAGACTAGTTTATATGCTAAGTTGGAAAAAAGATATAGAATACTTCAAATGTGATAATAATTATTTTTAAAAATATTTGGCTGATATATTAAATACATATTTATGAAGGTAAATAAAAGGCTTTTATGGTTTTTTTTTCTATAGAGGAAGAGCATGGGAGTAATGAAGAGAGATATGGGGCAACTGTTTCCCTAAAACAGTGTGGCCCTCAACCCTCCTGTGACCCTTTGCTACAGCTCCTCACGCTGTGCTGACCCTGGCCATAACACTGTTCTCATTGCTACTTCACAACTGTACTTAGCTGCTGTTATGGGTCATAATGTAAAGATCTGTGTTTCCCCATGGTCTTAGGTCACTCCTGTGAAAGGTTCATTTGACCCTGCAAAGAATCTTAACCACCGCTCTTCTGCTTGTTTAAAATAGTTGCCAGGAGTATCTATGACCCTTAATGGTGTAAACATAATTCATAACAACTAACAAGCCGGCCAGTGAGATGGCTCAGTGGGTAACAGTGCCTGCAGCCAGGCTGGCGACTGGAGTTCCATCCTAGAGGAGGAAAGGACTCCAGATGGTGTCCTCTGATCTGCACAGGCAGTCTGAAATGTATATGATTCCCACAATAAATATGTAGGAAGTTCTAACTAGTGAGCTAACGAAATAAAGAGATTGCTGAAAACACATGAAGATATCAATACATATAACACACATGGGTCCCCACTCACTCATTTCTCAAGCATATTGGATTTCTCCATCTCTCCCATGATACCTTGTACTCAACACAAGACAAATGGTCATAAATAGTGCCATCCCTGTCTTGAAGAACTCAAACACTGAGATATATGGTGTAGGCACAGGATGTTGGCAAAATATAAAAGATGACAAAAGCAGTTGCACACATCTGTGAACCCAGAACTTGGGAAGTGAGGGCAGGAGATTCAGAAGTTCAAGGCCAGCTTGAACCACATAAGGAGTTCCTAGCCAGCTTGAAAGCGGGAAGATGGTTGGGAGTTAGGAGGGCTCCTTAAGATATTCATGGGGAGGAATATATAGGCATGTTGTTCTGTAGGTGTATAATGCCTGTGTCTAGGATGTGCAAGTATTCAGATGACACAGGAGTGTGCTGGGGACTGCCAAACGTTGCACTGTCACAGCTGATGGTTAGAGCCAACATCTTTGGCTCTACTCCAGAAACTCCAATAATAAAACCAGAAGCTTGTTCACTGAGAGCCTAAGGAGAAAGCAGAAACAATCTTGTAAAGTTCTCAGGCACGCAAACTCCCGGGAAGTATGGGGAACATATTACAGGTGGAGTTCAGCCTAAAGGATGATCAAACATCCGGATAATAACAAGGCATCTTTCCTTTAAGGATTCCCCAAGGTCTACCTAGCAAACCCAGACTAAGCAAGCCTCCCAGATCACAGAACAGTGAAAGCTCCCACAAACACAGCATGCCACATCTGACCAAAGGGACCCGAGGAAAGTCTAACAGGAGGCCACAGTGGGTGGGAAGCAGCCCTGCATCCGAGCCAGGTCCCATCGCTGCACATGGCCTCCGGGAAAGCAGGCCTTGGCACCGGCTGGACCAGTTCAAGTCTACACGTGTATCCGAGTCACCGCAGTCCCAGCAGAGCCTTGCTGGCAGGTTCGTTATGCCCTGCAGTACTTTCGGTTGGATTTTATGGTCTTTTAAAGCCACCGTGAAAGTCAGTGGGCCTGAAATTCAAACTTCTGACATTTTTCCCCTCTGAAGGCGAGACTGGAGTGTCCCAACCTGTTTCTCTTTGCAGCAGGAGCCTTAGCGTTGAAGACAAGATAAAGGAGATGGGACAATAGCAGAGGAAACTGTGGGTTTATGTCTCCAGGTGGGCTAATTTCCAAATTACACTGGAGAAAACTGCTCAAGATAATTTCACAGATTTCCTCCCTGGTTTGCAGTAACAGGGCTGTTGCACCTGCAAATTTTAATTACACGTTTGGGTTTTTTTTTTCCTCTGCCGCCAAGATAGCATGGTAATTGGAGGTTGCTTGTCTTCACTGGGTTTGTTTTTTGTGGAGCCTAGAAGAAGCAGTTCTATCCTAGGGTTAAACAATGATGGCGTGAGGCTCAGTGGCATAATTACGCTGCAAAATTCAGGTGCCTTCACTTTATCTCCAATGAACACTGGTTCAGCCACGTGAAGAGTTTTGATGCTTGCTGCCACTCTTGTCTCCCACGGAGAGGATAACATACTCTAGTGTGGACACTGAAGCTGTGTGTCTGGAACCCTTGGCACTTAAGTGTTTTGATTAATGGAAAGATTCTGGTTTTTGTTTGTTTCTTGTTGTTGGTGTTTGTGTTTTGCTGCATGCATACATGTGTATTGCCAAGGTACCTAGTGCCCACAGAGGCCTGAAATAGCATGTCTGATCCCCTGGAACTGCAGTGACAAGCGACTGTGAGACCAACCACCCACGTGAGTCCTGGGAACCCTAACTTGGCCCTCCACAACAGCAGCAGGTGCTATTAACTATGGAGCCATTTCTCCAGCCCTTGATTAGTTTAATATTTATACATTATAAATAGGCACATGAACAAATTGAATTGATTTCAACAGAAACATTGAAAAGGGTTCCCTTTATGATCCGTGAGAAGTTCAAAGACAAGGAAAGCCTCTTCCCACAGTGCTTGCACCCTTGAGAATGTACATGTGTTTGTATAAACACCAGTGTTGGATCTGTCCACTGGTTTTGAATGTGAGTTAGTGTTAGTGGAGCATGCTTCAGTACTTGAAGGGAATCAGCATGGATTCCTACTGCACAGAGTAGCAAGGACTCATTTTTGGAACACATACCCAACAACAGTTCATTTGCTGGTCATCTTTTATCAAAGGAGATGGGGGGTGGTGCTTATTTTAGATTATGACTTTGTTTTCTGCTAATTATGAGAGCTTGTTAAAATTATTTTATTGTGTATTAATTGTGATCAATAAAAGTGAATAGAATTACAATGACCAAGAAAGGGGAAATCTGGTGGGGTGAGAACTCTAGTCAGCACCCGTGAAAGGGCGCCTGGCTCTCATCCCAGAGTGCAGTCAGCCTGTGTCACAACTCACAAGAAAGGACATAATAGGTATTTGAGGGGCCTTTTGGCAGTCACCATGCCTGCCGTGTCTGTGGTGTGCTACTGGCATGCAGTGAGAAGGAGTCCTAGTGGGAGACATGCTAAGTGCTAGAGATCGTCCTGAATGTCAAAAGCGTGTACTTGTAGCTTTTTGGCTTCAAATGCAACCCAATATAAAGATGGGAAAATCTTACTGACAACGAGTTCACCCTGTTTAGTACCTTAACATTCTTTCTGTAACATTTTAAACAGCACTGAGTTTTCTGAAAACTAAACAACCTTATACATCCAGAGAAACCCTCACCTGTTCTATGTAAACTTCCCATGCATCATTTGGCAGCTGGGGCCACACTAGGTGGGGAAATGCGCTTGCTTCAGCACACTTAAAGTTTAGTGTATCCATACACATGCTGGCCCAATAGTGTCTCGCCTGCCTCATTACCTCATACCCAAACATTTTGTTGTTGCTTATTTAAATATAATGTGAATCCTTTTATTTCGCTTTTGTATTACAAAACAGGACAAAATTATTACATTTTTATATAATGGGGTTGTCAGTGTGTAGGGGTGTCTGTCTTTCTCTCTCTGTCTCTCTCTCTGTCTCTCTCTGTCTCTCTGTCTGTCTCTGTCTCTGTCTCTGTCTCTCTCTCTCTCTGTGTGTGTGTGTCTGTGTGTCTGTGTGTGTGTTTGTATCATAGTGAACAAGTGGAGATCAGAGGATAGATAACTGGCAAGAATCAGTTCTTTCCTTCTGCCATGGGGGTTTCCGGGATCAAACACAAGAGCCAGGCTGTTTTACCTACCTAACCATCATGCCAATCTTAGATCATGACATTTTCTGTGATGGTAGCATATACATAACATAATATTACCATCGTAGCTATTTTTGGCAAAGTAATTTTAAACTCATTATGTTGTGTGTCCATTTACTCATGGACTCTTTCCAGCTCTCCCAACCAGATACACGTACATACATGTATAATGTTTCCCTCCAAACCTAAGCCCTAGTGAGCAGGGTCTTTAAGTGCTTGAGCATTTCAAGTGCTGTCCTAGCTTTCATGGTAGTTTGGCCATCTTGAAATGACGTTTACTCTGGTCAACAGAAATAGAAGCTTGTCACATACCTCAGGGCTTCTTAAACTCTTTTATACTGGTGATCTTTTCTCACAAAAGAATTTTCACATGACCCCAGGATAGTCAGGTCTATAAGATCAGTATAGAAATCAAATGTTTAATGATGATGAATCATACAGAAATTTATTTTATAACAATTTTCTGGTATATATAACTTTACCCATTTATTAAATAAAAAAGAAAATGTTCATGCTCATGAGATAGATGCTTGTTTTATTTTTACACAAAGAAATAAGCCTTGGCTGAGTATTTGATACTGACAGACATGGAGCATCTTCAGTGTCCTTTAGAGTTGAGTGATAGTTTCCTATTATAATCATTAATTCTGCAATTCACATATATACATAGCCCAAGATGGTAAAGAATGTCTAATGTAATTTCAGAAATTGTTAGGGCCATGTTAGAAATTCTGTCTTGATCCCTAGCCAAAATTCATTTAATGATTTTTTTATATTTATTTATTTTCCATATATGAGCACTCTATCTGGGTGTATACCTGCATGTCAGAAGAGGGTATCAGATCCCATTACAGATTGTTGTGAGCCACCATGTGTTTCCTGGGAATTGAACTCAGGACCTGCTCTGGAAGAGCAGACAGTGCTCTTTTTTTTTTAATTTTTTTATTGGATGTTTTATTTACATTTCATATGTTGTCCCCTTACCCCATCCCCCACCCACCTGGGAATCCCCTATCCCCTTACCCCTCCTCCTTCTTCTCTGTGGATGTAACCCCTACCTACCCCCCCACTCCCACTTCCCCACCCTCAAAATTCCCACCCCCTGGGGCGTCCAGCCTTCATGAGGTCAAGGATCTCATCTTCCACCTATGCCCAGCAGGGCCCTCCACTCAGCTGAAGCCCTGGATCCCTCCCTAAGTGCTCCCAGGCTGGTGGTTTAGACCCTGGGAGCTGTGGTTGGTTGGTATTGTTGCTCTCCTCATGGTTCCGCAAACCCTTTCAGCTCCTTCAGGCAGACAGTGCTCTTAACCTCTGAGTCAGCTCTCCAGCCCTAATGATTTTTTTTTTATTATCAATTCCAATAAGAGTTTGTAAACCAAACATTGTAACACAATCTTATCTGAAGATATGTTATTGTGATAGTTACCTGTTGAGGGAATGACAGAAAGAAAATTTAAAAATCTTTGCCTCCTATAATGTATTATGGTTTATAGAGGCAGAAAATGTTGTGTATATGGTAAATAACATTTGCAATTAATGCAGCAGCCTCAGTTGCTGGTTGAGGTGTTTGGGGCATCTTACTGGTGTGGTGCTATTTAGTGGCAGGCACAGTGAAATGTGTGCCTGGTGTATGTGCAGAACCAAGGCTGTAGTGACGTCATGCATCACAACACGGGTAAGTGCAGCCAGAGACAGAAGTCAGTATGCATTTGATGTTTGAATTAACTTTTGTTCTTCCTATGTTTCAAACCTTTTACTGTTAGCATCCTCTCCTTCTGTAATATGATTGCACATGAAATCTTCCCCCATATAAGGAAACTGTGGTCTAATGTATTTAGTGTCTTGGGAGTTTACCTTCATGACATGACTCCTAGATAAATAATAGCTGTTGGTTGGTTGGAGATTCATTAGTGAGAAGGAGCCTGGTGTGGTTGGGAACCAGCCTGTGAGGTTCGTTCACATTCCTTGTGAAGGTTTCTGCATCTGGAAGGAATCAAGCTTTCCACCCACAATCAGAGCACCCTATGCTGATCAGCTCTCATGGGATTGTTTTGCTGATGGTCATCAGAAAGTTCATGTCCATTCGTACCACTGACTCCTCGGCCCCTTCTAAAGCCAACAGAAAGAGCTGGGTACGGGGATGTCTAAGGCAGTTGGAAGAGTGCCTTACACACACAAATACCTTACACACAAAAGTCTTACACACACAAACGCCTATGACTCTAGCATCTGGAAGGTAAGAGGACTGGCAGGGGAAAGTTGACCAGGGACACATAACAAGCTCCAGACTTGGGATACATGAGACAGTGACTCAGACAAACAGAACAGAGCAGAACAGACAAACAAGCAAATAACAGAAGTGCTGGCTGTGATCATCTGACCCATGGGCTGCTGAGCACTAAGCCTGCAATGGGTTATCACCCTTGAATTATTCAAAGTGATTTCCTTACACAGAAAGAAATCGTATTTGTCATTCCATAGCAGTGCAGGCTACGAATAAAAAAAATCTTAGCACTAGCATGAGGTCAGTTTAAAAACTGGACGTTAATTCTGTCATTGCTATTTTTCATTCCCATGGATAAATTCACTTGGTTTGTCTAAACAGGGCAAACAGGTACACCTCATCAAAGCTTACGCTGCTACGCTACAACTTCTTTTAAGGGATGCTTATCTAAAGTGTGACTGGTGGGTAACACGCTCAGTTGTCACACATGAGTCAAAATTGCCTATAAATAATCAGATGTGGGCATGCTTTAAATTGCAATTATGCAGTTCCTTTGATTATTTCTTTCCCTCCCTTCCTTCCTTCCTTTCTTCCTTTCTTGTTGCTGTTAAGACTGTGTCACTTTCCCAAAGAGAACTGAAGGGTAGCAGTCCTCTGTTTGCTTAACCACTCATTCATTCCCTAGCATGCATACTTACCCGTTGAGTAAGAAACAATCCTGACTTCTGGTAATATAACAATGGATGGGGACTCAGTTCCTATCCTCCCACTAGTGAGAACACTTTTCTACACTTGGTGGCTACTTGGAAGTGTACTAGTGAGCTCTTAGATTCTCTAAACAAAAAGAGAGGTATTTTTAGATGTAATGCCTGTGTACTAATTAAGAATAATAATAAAAGTGAAGGATTTGGAAATGGTGTGCACATATATATCCTTTGAATGCCTAGAAAAAAAACAGAGAGTTACTGACCTATACTCAGGATATGAGGGAGACCTCTTCGCAGAAAGATGGCACTCTCCATGACTGGGGCTTCTTGGGGATAGCTGTAGAGTTGTCTTCAGAGTCCGGGTGGGGACTCTGAAGCAATAGAGTTACAGTGATAGAAAAACTGGAACATTCCAGTACAGATATTGGGTTGTCCTTACTGTATGACTGACTGTACCTTTGGAAATTATGGAATTGTAAATACATCTGAAGATTATCTTCATGTTAAATTTCTTTATTTCACTCAACTGAAGTGTAACTTTCCTGTCCCTAAGGTCTGAATTATGGGACTCATAGAATTCTTTAATAAGAGAAAAAAGGCAATTTTGTTGTTTCCAGATGATGAGGCTGAAACCCAGAAAGCTCAGTTAGCCTAAAGTCAGAAGTCTCATCAGTAAAGTGCTCAGAGTCCAAGTTCTCTAGTGAGGATTTCTGCACTGGATTTCTTACCAGCCACGTATTCTAGAGTCGGCTCTTTGTGATGCTCTTAGCTCAGGCCTATCTTATCTCTGCTCTTCCTCAGCATCCTTCTCTGTGTTTTCCTGCATGCTCTCATGTTAACAGTCTCAGAACACAGTGTTCTCTGTGTCTTCAGTACTTCCTTCACTTGATACTGACAGTGGCCTAACCAAGACCCCTCCAGTATCCATGAAGGTCTAACTCTCCCTGCTTTAAGCTTAGTTACTATCCAGAGTCTGATTGATGCATGTGGTTATTCTGGTCTTTGCTCAGTACTATAAACAAGGTTCTTCAGTGACAGCCAGGTTCCAAACCAATTGGTTGTTCTTACTGGTGAACTTCCCTTCACTTTCCATATAAGTTTGGTCAGGTGGCTGAGACCAGCGTTGGTGCCAGTTCCATATGTTCTCCTAACTATCGGCTGTTGATATCTGATTTACTCAGACTTCTGGAGAATATGATCATCATCGTTATATACTTTATGTGCTGTGTGTCTTTCTATCTAAAATGAATTTCCAGTAGATGGTGTTCTGTTTGAAGGGAGAGGGTGAAGACCAAGTTTTAAAAAGGTCTTTCTGACCCTAGGTAAACTCGAAATCACCTGCTCTTCAAGAATAGTCTTCACCCCTGCTTCCCCCTCAACAATTAATCTAACAGCTCCGTCGCCATCATCACTGTCATAAGAATCCAGGCAACGTGTGCCTCCCTCCTCCCTGTGTGAGACCCAAATGCTTTTTGCGAGGAGGAGAGTTTGACAGCCTGAATAGAAGAGTGTTACTGGGGGTGGGAGGAGAGCAGGGGAGAGGTAGGAAGTGTTTCTTTTCCATGACATTTGAGCTGTGAGTTGTCAGGAAGAGAGGGCTCTGAGTGGGTTTTCATTCCAGTCTTAGTGAATCTCTGAGCAGAGCAAAGCACTGAGCTGATCCAGGCCTCCTGTAGAACCTCTATGATGCTCAATGGCACAGTGATGAGGTATAGAGTTTGGAATCTAAACTCGGGGTTAAGTCTTTCACCTTGGATTACAAAGACACCTTCATTTACGTTTATTTATGTTGTCATGTACAAGGCTGTGTGCATGTGCCACCATGTATGCATATAGGTTTGAGGACAGCTTTTAGGAGCTGGTTTTCTTCTCCACCATATCATATCACTTCTGGGAATAGAACTCAGGTTGTGAGGCCCAAAAGCAAGTGCCTTTACCCACTGAGCCATCTCACAAGCGTTTTCACCCTGCAGCTTAAGATATGAGTCTTTGGTAACCAGTTGCTTACAGTGTTCTCACTATTAATCAAGCAGAGAATACAAGTCCCTCAGCAGTGAGTGGGGGGAAGTTTAGTTAAGATAATACATGGAAAGTGCTTTGTAAACTGTAACCCAGCACACAGAACTCCCTTCTGCGTTAGCATTAAGGACTACTTAGCCCAATCCTGTGTTGAGTACTACTTAGGCAATGGCAGTGGGGACCCTGTGCAGCCCAAGCATTTAAAAAATATTCAGCAGTAAATCTCTGTTCCCTCCAAGTCAGAGCAAATGTTTACACCCAAATTGAAAAAAGAGGAGAAGGAGGAAGTGGCTGATGGGAAGAGGGTGAGGGAGAAGGGAGGAGGGAAGGAAAATGAACTATTTATTTTCATAAGAAAAATACATGTGTAGAAACTTTAGAAAGGTTTGTTTTAGAACTGGGTCTTGTGTGGCCTATGCTGGCTCCAAACTCATTATGTGTATGTAGCCAAGGATAGTCCTTCTGCTTTCTAGGATTACAGGCATGCACCTCTGTGCCTGGTTTTGTTTTATGTTTTGTTTTTCAGTGCTGAGCTAGCACCCAGGGCTTTAAGAATGGTAAGCATTCTACCAGATAAGCTACATTTTCTCTTATAATAGTTCTGGATGTTTTATATTCCACATGTCTATTTACTCGTTTTGTGCCTGGTACCCTCAGAGGCAAGAAGGGGCATCATATCTCCATGGTCAGGAGTTGAAATGTGGATGCTGGGAATCAAGTCTGGATCCTCCAGAAGGGCAGCCATTGCTTTTAACCACAGTGCCATCTCCCCACCTCGTCCCTCTTTAATAGTACCTGCCTACAAAGGTCACTTTAGCATAAGACATCATTAATGTAGAACAGGAACCATCAGTGCCTTGCTTTTTTGTCAGAGCTGGGTATCAAAATCTATCAGTAACAGAAAATCAGCTGCAAATTAGATAGGAACAGAATGTCAGCCTGGTTGAGCTGGAAACAGACCGCTAATTTGATGGTTTTTTAACTTATATTACTCTAGAGTGTAGTCATTAGATGTAAGGTGATATAAAAGACTCTTTATGCTCTATCTCAGGTTTGGGGCTGTTTGTTTGTTTGTTTTTAACAAAAGGAAAGCCTATTTAAGTATCATGAGAGACCAGCAGCTGAGGGGTGGAGTGCTTGCTCAGCACCGTCAAAGCAACCAAACAGGAGAGCAAAGCCTGGATTGGTTGGCCCACCATTATCTGTTAACTAGTCCATCTTCCACTGTGATAATTCTGCTTCTTCCTTTTGCTCTATTTCTGCTTTCTTATATTTTTGGTTGTGAGCCTAGCCTTTAATGGCTGAGCCATCTCTCCAGCCCAAGGATTTCTGTTTTCTATAACACCAACATCTAGTGTTGCCATTGTCCTTCACTAAGCACACAGGAATCAATTCTCTGTTGATTGTATGAGAAAAGACCTCAAACGGTCTAACTTAAAATCCTGAGAATCTTTAAGAAAATGAGGCATTGGTCATCTTAGTTTGGATTTCATAGACAACCTCTCTCTGAAATCGTGTCATTCTGCCCCTCAGTTTTCTTGTGACAGAGGGTTAGAGCTGGCCCTGTGTGAAACTGTTACCTTGGGAGTGGGGGTGTTGGGGGTGGTGGTGGTCCGAGATAGAACAACTTTTTAAAACAGATAAAGAGAAATCTCAGTTGGTAGCCAGCTTCAAAGGTGTTTATTTCTTGTTTTGATCAGCAAGTCCCAGGACTCTGTCTGTGCATGAGAACATTCCAGACTGCCCTCAGACAGGGTTCTGCTCTGGAGCTACAGAGATTAATGTATTCTTCCTCCCAAGAAGTCACAAGTAGATGCTGCAGCCATTGTTACATAACTTTTTATATAAGTAATTTTCCATTGAATTGCTAGTACATTTCCTGATGCTCTGAGACATGCCTGGGGTTTCTTATCCCAACATAAGGATTAGCAGGAGCCTTTCAATTCACTGTTCTGGGGAAAAAAAAACAGTAAAATATAGACTTGAGTGGAGTTTGTCTGGATCTGTTGGAAAAATGATTTACAGCAGCTCAGACAAGTAGTATCAAAGGAAAAGTGGCAGGTATCTGGATTACAAGAAGAGACAGGTTTTGCAGAGACCCCCCTAGATCATTTCCTTATTTCTTTCCTACCAGACTCTGCTGCAGCCAGGGTGCATGTGTTCTGTTCTTTTGTCTCAGCATGCAGCCCAAAGTGACACTGACCTCCACGGTGATATCTCTATCAGCCTGGGAACCCTAGGGACAATTCCTAGTGAAAACCAACACCTAGACCATTTCTTCTCTTCTCCCTTCTAGATCCCAATGCCCTGACAGAGGTCTGAGGACTGTAACTTAAGATTCTGGAAACCATAGCCGGTTGTGTGGGCTATGATCTGGGAATGAGACCACAGAGCCTGTAGAGTCAAGTGGAACCCCTCATGCCAGTCTCTGGGATCTCATGGCTGCTCCACACCGTGCCAGCTACTGGGATCTCTTGGCACATTGGCTGTTCCACAGAGTATTCCAGCAGATGCTCCTTGAACAATCACTCTTCCAGGCTGCAAGTTCAGACTCCCCATCAAGATAGACAAAGACTCACAGAGCCTCATTATCACCCTTGGTGGGCAGAGACACATTCTCTGTGAACTGTAACCAGCTCAGAGACCCTGCTGGTGTGGAGGGAGGGGCAAGTTCTATCAGTTTGTTTTGAGGACAGAAGGAGCTTGATGGAATTGGTTTGGTGCCTTTGAGGTACTGGTGTGAGGCTGATAGTATAGGAGGTACAGCCAGGGAAAACACAAGACAGAAGGCTGGCAGAAATCGCTGTCCTTGTGGAATCCAGCTTCCTACTCCCTCAGTGCTGGGGTCACAAATAAAAAACCCAGGGGCCTTGGGCAAATCATAAAACTTTGGAAAGTCAAATTTCTGGACATGATGTGCAATTCAATGATAGAACACATGTCCAGCATGTTTAAAACCCAGAAGAGAAGGTGAGGGGAGAGAAAGAAAATAAGGAGGGGAAAGGAAGAGGGAGAAGAGGAAGAGAAGAAAAAGAGGAAGAAGAGGAAGAAGACGGAGAAAATAAATAATAATAACAGTTTAACTTTACAAAATCTTGCATGAAAATAGTCTTTTAAAAACAAGATTTAATTGCAGCAATGAAATGGCAAGCCATTAGACTTAACTGAGTTCACAAAGTGGTTTTTGGTCACTGTGTGCTTGTATCTGCGTTAGGCGCTGGGTGTGAGGTGAAGCAACAGAGCAAATCAGAGATTTCATACTGCACCAAGACACAGGCATCATCTTGGGTAAGAAACGTAAAGAATACTTGTGAAGAAAATGCCTTTTTCCCCCTTAAATGAAACTTAACATCATAAACTCAGGGAGAAAATGATCCAGGCATATGAAAGTATCTGAATCAGTAATTCTCCACAATAACAACAACAAAAATAGCAATGATACATATACTTAGCACAAATCTTTTCTTTCCCTTTCATCTAATAATTTCAAAGACACTCCTGCGTTAATCTTCCAGCACTAAAGCTGACTCTTGTATGCTTCTTTGAAAGAAAGAAATGGGGAAAAATTGGCATGATCACATTCACATTCCTTGGGATAGAAGGTTCCCGAGACAAGGTGTGTTCACCCCACATGAGAAGCATCCAGCAGCAAATTTAAGGGTCCAGTTAATTCATCCAGTAAAGCAAGGTGGAACTCAGAAAAAAAAATGAGAACAACACCCACAAATTGCAGACTACTCAGGAGGAAAGTATGTGTTTGTTTCGTGGAAGTGGAAAGCTATTTTTAGTGCACCTTTGAAAACCAGGGATGGGGCACTCTGCCTGCCCACCACTGAACTGTGGAATCAGCCTGGATTAGTGACAGGCATGCTACTGGGATAGGCAAGCTTAAACTGAATGGGATAAATTTGGCATGGATAGAAGAGGACAGAGGAGAAAACCTCCAGGTTGCTGGCCTGGAGGCATTGTGAAGACAGGCATATAAGAGACTACAGTCTAGAGGGATTTAAAGAAGTACCCCATCCCAACCAATTTGTATCCTGGAAGTGACTGCCTCCAATGTGACTCTGTTTAGACATATGGTCTTTAAGGAAGTAACTATGACAAAAATGAAGTCCTGGGGGTAAAAGCCTAACCCAGATCTCTCTACACTCTTTCAACCAGAGAAGAAGCAGCCAGACCCAACTGACACCTTAATTTTGGACTTTGAACCTTCAGAACTATAAGAAAATTAATTTCTGTCATTGAAGCCATCCAATATCAAGGCAATAAGTGTGAGTGTGTGAAGGCAGCTAAAGCAAACTAATACACTGGGAGTGACAGTTAATTCACTTATTGATGAAGGCCTGCTACAGATTGAAAGCAAATCGTGACTTGTAGTTGACAAGGCTATGTAACCTATGGAGGTAAGAGGCAGAAAAGGAACTGACAGAGGGCTGGGGACAGAATCTGTGAGCTTCTGTTCTAGATAAATGTACAGATCTAACATATATACATGCTACAGATAGTTTCTGTGGCTTTTGCCACAAATCCACATTTTCTTGGCCCGAGGCTCTGAAGAGTGAGGTGGGGAGCCAGCAGCAGCAGCAATCTCTAGGAACTTGAACCCCCTTATCCCACCTGGGACTGGATCCATCAAACTTGGAGAGAATGCCCAACATTTCCAGTTTCCATCAGTCTCCTGGGCCATTTGGAGGCAAGTCAAGTGTGAGAATCATCTGGGACTGGCAGCCAGGTGTTGTTCAAGTATGTGGACTTTCTAGCATTGAGTTCTTTGGAAACAATTATCACATGTGTGTTCAAGCCAGAGGTCAACCTGGGTGTCATTCCTCATGTTCCATCCACTTTGTTTTCTGAAACAGGATGTCTCACTGGCCAGGAATTCACAGGATAGGATTGTCATTCTAGTCAGTGGGGACTCTTGTCAGAGAAATCCTTCAGTGGATGCTGGGTGATTATCTGGGGCTAAATCCTGGAGAAGTTAAACTTGAAGTTAAAGAAACAGGGTGGGGCTGGAGAGACGGCTCAGCCGTTAAAGGCTCACAACCAAAAATATAAGAAACAGAGTGATGCTTTGTCCAGGGGAAGAGATGCATTGCAGTGGTGTTGAAAACCAGGGCTTAGGCAACCTTGGACCCAACCCTGCCTGCTTCCCTTAAATGACTGACAAGTCACATTGGCTCAGTGTGTGGGTCTTCTAAGGAACAGGTTTCATAATTTTCATTCGATTTTCCAGGGGATTCACAGTCCCGAGGTGGTTAGTTACCATTGCTGGAGAGGAAATTGCTTTCCAGTTTGATAAATTATATTAGCTTTAGAAGCAAAGTTTCTTGTGGTGGGGTCAGACTGGTATTAAAATTGTCTGTAGAGAGTGTGGCATGCACGTCCCTGAGCCACGTTCCTGACCTCTGGAGTTGACACCTAGAGTCTGAATTTTTAAACAAGTTCTCCAGGTGGATGGGAGATTCTGATGCAGCCTCAGGCTCCAAATCTAAAAGCTAGCAACACTAGGACTGAGAGGTAGTTCAGTTACTAGATTGCTTGCCTTGCAAGCAATGAGAACATGAATTTAGTTCCCAGAACCCACATGAAAAAGACAGATGTGGTGGACCCAACCTACTTATAGCTAATTCTAGCAGTGAGGAGGTAGGGACCTGTGGACACCTGGGATGCCTTGGCCGGCCAACCTAGCCTATTCTGAATTCCTAGCTAGGCCAGTTAGACAAAAAAAAAAAAAAAAGTGTTTCAAAAAGAAAAAAAAAAGTGAATGGGACCTGAGGAATGATACCCTAGTTTGACCTCTGGCTTGAACACACACACACACACACACACACACACATACTCACACACACAGAGAGAGATTGATTAACTATGAATTTAGAATACATGTTAGTCACCAAAACATGATGCTAAGGTCTATAAGGCCTAAAAAGCCATTGCTATCAATCACCTAAATGCCTCCCAACTGGGACTGATGCCACAGCAAGCTCACTCCTGGGCCTCACTCTGTGATTATCCCTTAAAGCTGTCCTTTGTATGTCACCATATGGCTACAGAAGGACCCTGGCTTGCATACTCCCTTCAGACCCTGGTCGTTCGAGCCAGGTGATGCCTGCTTCCTTGAACAGTCCTCTTCCTACCTGCCCTATCACTTGTTTGGCAGATGGTGCCAAAATCCGTCATCATAGCTCATTTTTCTCTCACAGAATCTCACCAAGCAGGACATTTGTAAAGGAAAGAGGTTTATTTCTTACAGTTCTTAAAGCTGAGAAATCTTAGATCAAAGAAAAGGTCAAAATCTAGCAAGAGCCTTTTTGCCAGTAGAAACGATGCAGAGGCCTGAAGCAGCGCAGGATGTCTGATGCAAGACAGAGCTGTGCCAGAGAGAGCTAGAGAGCTGCTTTTATGACAAAGCCACTCCCTCTGTTACCCATTAAGCCATTAATCCCGGAGGAGTGAATTAATCATCCATGAGAGCCTAGTCCTGGCCACTGGGTCCTCTGCTGAAGGTCTCACCTCTCAAGTGCCATTAAGACAGCACACTGGGGATTAAGTCTCTAGCACATAAAACTTGGAAGACGCATTCAAACCAGGGCATCAAACTGATGACATGTTTTGATTTCTAAATGTTTAAATATTTAATATTTAAAACTTAAATAGTAAAGTCTATGGGGTTGAATCTGTGGAACTATCCTGGAAAACAGATTCTCCCCCACCCCCTGGAAAAATAGAAAAAGAATCGAAAGAGACTGACCATGAGAATTGTTCAGAAAGTGTGTGTGCTCTGGAGTTGGACTAACTATCTAGGGAGATATGGGAGGGGTTATTTAAGCCCTCCAGGTTTCCACTCATGTGTAACATGGAAACCAGCTTCATATGTGCTTGTAAGACAGAAAAGAGTTTTCCAGTCTGACCCTCAGCCAACACTCCCTAAATGTGACCCAGAAACATGCACATACACACAAATATGCACACACATGAACATGCATAACACACACACCCAGGTTAGATTTCTATGGTTTCTACATCTTCATTTTCTCTTATAGCCAGAAAAATATCATAAACCACAGACTTGTTTTATGCTTTTTAACTTCAGGAAGATGCCACAGAGAGAAACAATAGCAAAGTGGACGCCATCGATATTAGAGTCTGGTTTTATTTGGAGAAGTCACCTGTGATCCTGGGATGTTTCAGTCAGAGGACAGACTATAGAAAGAGTAACAGTGAAGAGTTAGCAATCTTCTACCAGTAATAGGGCTGCCCTAATATTGCCCTGTCTCTGAAAATATGGTTTTCTGGATGGAGAGGGTGGACTACAGTATTTGTGGGTTCCCTGCCTCTCCTTGACTGGCATGAAGCTCGAAGGCCCAGCATCAAGTTAAAGAAATGGAACAAACTCATCCCTGGGCTTCTTTAAATATTCAGATAAACCCATGTGCCCCTATCAGTTAAATTAAGCTTTTCTTAGAAAAAGTAAGTCAATTAGTTCAAAATGTGGGTTAGAGCTTCTGGGTATTTAAAAGAATTTTTCTTCCGTCTTTTTTTTTTTTTCTTCTTCTTCTTTTTCAGTTCATTAGAAACACAGCCACAGGGCAGTTATATTCTGACTCCTCCCCACATCCTGCGAGGATTCACCAAATACCTTTATACCAGTTTCTGATATCTAGATCTTCAAATGCTGGTCCTTAAACTATCTCTGGACTTGAAACATATCATTAACATCAAGCCCTTTTGCTTACTATCCTGTCTTCACTTTCATTGTTGCCAGTCACCAAAAGGTGTCTGGCAAGGCTGCTAAGAAAGTCTGTTTCCTTTTTCATTTAATAATACTTTGTGAACTTTTGTCCATAAAGGCGGGTCTCTGAGACATTATGAACTACCATTGTGGAATACACTTTGAACGTAAACTGCAGAACTCATTAGTCCTCGTGGACTAGACATAAAATAAACCAAACAGAAATAAAACAAGATTTTCTTAAGAATCTGGCATTCCAGCAGTGATTTCTTGGCTGTCATTCATGAACCATTGTCATGACTTGTAAAGTGGTCACCTACATGCTTTCTTTAGAGACTGTCCTACTTGGTGATGACAAAAAACAATTATATCAACTTTTGGAGATAAAGTATTGTTTTTAATTTTTGTTGTTCACTTTGTTTTGATCTCACTAGTTCAATAAACAGCTTGAATATAGCAAATAGTTTCAGAAATATTTTATATACTAAAACCATTGTAAATAACTCTATTACTCAAAAACACTTATTAAATGACATTAACAAATACTATTTCTTCTTCCACTTTAATTAGCATTGTGGTGAAATGGCAATACATATAATATATATATATATATATATATATATATATATATATATATTCATAATAACAGTACTGATGGGTGCTTCAGTAGGCTCTTTAAAGCTAGAAGATAAGGAAATGACTCTTCTTGCTAATTAGGTTTGGCTATCTTCACATTTGAATTCTTTATTGACCAAGTGACATTTTATTTTCAGTATATTATACAAAGGGAAACAGCACATTTTCCGATTCTGCAAACACACAAATTGCTTATGGAAAAACTACATTCCTCTTGTGTGCTATTCATTTTAAAAAGACCTAGAAAACTGGTAGGTAACTCTTAGCTGGAAAGGTCCAGAATTACAGTCATCTGTTAGCAATTAGAATCTAAACATTCTACTCCTGTGGACCACTATGTTAAGTTTACTGTGACCTGTTCTACTGGCATAGCATCAAAAACAAAAATATGCAATACTCCTCCTTGCCCCCAAAGATGCATACAGAAGAGCCAAGAACTTGACTAAGAATGTTTTGCAGGTTAGTCTGGTTGGGTGGGTGAGCATTCCTTTTGTCTCCAAACATTTCATTTTGAGTTCTTCCAAAACACCAATGGGGCTTTACTTCCAATAAATTAGGAAATTAGAACCACTGTGTGTCAAAAGTCATGCCATGTCTTTGCCCATTTGTGCAATACTCAAAGTCCAGGGCCTCACCCGAGCAGCATATCGTGCCAATCCTCAAGTCACATGCACAGAAACTTGAGTGGCAGGGAATCACTTTCTGAAGGGTGAGAATAGCGCGCATGCGTGCGTGAGTGTGTGTGTGCGTGCGTGCGTGCATGTGTGCTTGTGTGTGTGTGCATGTGTTTATTCTTTGATTCCTTAGTGACAGACTGTGGTAAAGAAGTTTGGTCATGGGCTATGGAAGAGCTTGCCTATCCTGGAGAGGTCTGGAAGACCTGTTTTAACTTTTTAACATTTATTTTAAGTGTTTCAAGTGTTGGGAGTCAGATTGAGGGCCTCTTACCTGTTACACTAGTGTTCTTTCACTAACTACACACCACAGCCTACAGCATAGCCTTTTAAAATGCATTGGCCTTGGTTTTCTTGAAACATGGGAACTATTTGAGCTTTAACAGCTAAGAGTGAGTGGTTCAGCCTAGTGTGGTTCAGCATATCTGTCATTCCAGTCCTTTCGAGGAAGCTGAGGCCGGAAGATCTTGAGTTCGAGACCAATCTGAACTATATCATGAGTCCCTGTCTCTAAAATCAAATCAAATAAAAAACAAAAATATGAGCCAATAGCTAAATGTTTTCTAATGTTTCATGTTAAATGCTTAAAAATAGTAACTTATTTAATTTCAAAATAATCAAAAGTTGTTGACTTATGTCCCAGAACATAGAATAAAGAAAAGATCGAGACTTTTATAAAAAGGATTACTTGGTATAAGGGAAAGTGGGATTCGAACCTGACAACCAGGGTTCAGAAAGGAATCTCTCAGCAATCCTGCTCCAAAGTACAGTACACAGATAAAGTGAGCTACACATAAGTATTTGTATATTTATTGAGTATTTTCTATATGCCAGCCATCTTGTGGAAATATTTGGGGAAAATGAATGGGGTTACAGTCATAGACATATTTTTGTCCTTTCAGAGTTATTTCTCTTCCACTTTGTAGAGTACATGAGTTCAAATTTCATGTGAGTTCAAAAAATGTTACTCAAGATGATCTTCAATTGGACACAATAAAATTAATAGTGAAATTGGAAAAAAAAGATGTCAAAATAGCTTCGATTTGACTTCAAATATTTAGCCTCAAAAGCACTTTATGAATCTTTAAGTAATCAAATCAAGAGAGCATGGTTTTCTCTTTTGATTTGTTTCTTTAAAGTGATTAACTAAATGCTTTTCCTGGCCTCTGCCCAAGAGCCCACAAAATCCTGTGGGTTTAGCAATGCAAATCCTCTCCAACTCACCTCTCACAAGGCAAAGACACCTCCATTCCCTAGATCTGCCTTTAAAGATCCCACAGTAACTCATTAACCCCTCCGGGTGGGGACGAAGTGGCCCCTTTCCCTACTGCATCAGTAACTTTCTACAAAATGTTCCACTACAGAAAAAAATTGATGATGGACACATTAATCCAAAAACAGTTGTTGAGTTCTCTTTAACTTCCAGGGATTGGTGTTGTCTAGTTATTATTTTTTTGTCCTGCTTTTGAATAGCAGAATATGGTTCATGCTCTTTTAGGGTTTTTCAAGTTTAAAAATCCTGATAAATATGGGACTTGACTAAACACAACCCCTGTTTGTTTATTTGTTCATTTATTTATAATAAATGGCTAGAGAGCTCACCTTGCTCTGGGCAGCATTCTGAGACACTTAAGTGTATTGGGTTAGTAGAGAAAGCAAGGCAGCCCCAAACAAAATTCTTAACAGCTGAGCCCTAGAAAACTCGTAACGTTGTCTGAACATTTTGATTGCTTTTCAAAGAGGTTGCCTTGTGGTTTTCTTAAAAGGGTATCCTAATTGATATTGACAACAAAAAATGTGAGAATCTAAAATAGGAATCCATGGTATATGTAGGTGTGTGTGGGTGTGTAGGATTTCCTCCTCAAATAACCTAGTCTCTACTTTCTGAGATGGGGAAACACTGAGACCTAGGTGGTACTTTCTAGTAATGTTGATGGAGACAGCTCACGTGGACAGAGCTTCCCGTGGGCGCACAAACCTCTTCAGGTGACCTAAGATGAAGAATCTTGACAGTTGGATGGTTACAGCAAAAGTCCCACATTGAACCGGATTGTTTTTGTAATAAAGAAACCACAGCTCTTGCACAGTTGTGAGTGGGGAGCTGAGGAAATTTCAGGATGTGAAGTCAAGTGGAGGACTTAGAAACCAGATAGACTAAACAAGTAATATTGCATCAACAAAAAAGAGAGCATTTTAAACAATTATTTTGTCGATTTCACACTGAGTATATGGAACCATGGGATGTTTTAAAGAAATCATTTAATGATCGTGGAACTAAACTCTTTTCGGAGTTCAACTGTAATTTTATGCTATTGCTTTTTAAAAAGTTAAGCAACTTTTCCCCATATCTTTCTCTCCTTTGGTGGGAGCAGTGAGGAAAGGGTGCACATTTGATATTTCTCATTGTGTTTGCTTTGTTTTGTTTCTGGCGGTTCTGCTCGGTAACTATGTTAGTTAATAACCTGAAGAAGTCTTTTTCAATGTCTGATGAAATATCCTTATAGGTATAAATTTTTGGTAGCCGGTCAGAAGCTGGTGCGTGAAGAACAGTTTTGCAACAATCAGGCCAAAGCATACTTTCCAAGGTGCGTTTCTTTCGTCCCTAGTTTAAATTCGGGTCCTGCCTGTCGTTCAAAAATTGTCAAGGCAGCTCCTGAAACTGCTGTTTCTCCAAGTCCATTAAAAATCGATGCCTGGGTGGCATTTCCCCCTCCCCAGCTCCACTATCCCCCACCCCCATCGCCTGGCTTTTGCCAGTAGGGACTTGCCCTGGGGGGTATTTTGTCCTGGGAACACAAAACTATTTTCTTTTCTGGAAATACGTTGACGTCAACTGGAAGCTGTTTTTGGTTGCTTTGTTTCCCGGAGCGTCCAACCCAGCACACCGCCTCCGGCAAACTGCAAGCAATTGGAAGCAGCTCCTCTAGAGGGGAGGAGAGTCGGCGTCTGCGTGGGAGCGAGTTGGGGGAGTGTTGTACTCGCTATGCTGCAAAAGTGGGGAGACCTGGAGAGCGACTCCCTCCTGGGCCCAAGCATGGAGCTTGATTCTCTAGGCGAAGTCCGGAACGCAACCTGGAGCCAGGGCGGACCCCAGGTTCATAGCGCTTCTCTAAGTCAGTACTGGTAGTTAATTAAGTGACTTGCCGGAGCCCAACTGAGTTCCCAGCACTGTAGCAATTCTCCAAGGTTCCAAAACACGGCACCATCACCGGGGCGAAAAAAGGCACTTCGGAAGTGGCGGTGTGCAACTAGCCTGTGCTGACTCGTGAGCTGAACCCTGAGCCATGTGTGTCCACTTAGCTGCCCACTGCTCCAAGCTCTAGGAAGCTAGTGCATTTCTTTACATATATCCAGAGCTGAGACGGAGAACAGAATACTGTGACAAATCTGACAGTCTCTCCAGTAGCACCTAGAGAGGAATTCCCCAGAAGTATAACCTCCAGGATCCTCTTCTCCTCGGACAGTTGTAATAAGAGGGCGCGTGCGCATGTGTCTGTCAGTGTGTGTGTGTGTGTGTGTGTGTGTGTGTGTGTGTGTTGTCTCCCAAAGGAACTGGAGGGAACCTGTGCGACTGGGACTTGTTACAACTTGTTTCACACCTGGCATGGCTTCCCGACGCTCTGTCGTGTCCAGGGCTGAGGAAGCTCATGGAGAGTAACGAAAGATGACTACAGAACAGCCTCTTGGATGGCCACTCGGCCCAGAATTAGCCTTTCTTTCTTTTTTTTTCTTATTTAAAATTCCTTGTAAATTACAATTTGATGGATGGTTTCTATTGTGGCACAAAATGACAAACGCTCTGGGGGCAGGGAGAGAAAGACAGGCAACAGGGAAAGAAGGAACAAATAGTTGAGGCAGGACTATCCACAGCTGAATTGAGACATAGAGGCAAATTCCAATGACGCACGCGAGGACCCAGCGAGCTATTGCCTGGCACATGGGCGCACTGCTGCGATCGAGCTCCATTGGATCTTCATGGCCTTGGGTCTCAGGCCTGGCTGGCAAGCCAGTAGACACTTGCTGGAGAAAGTTAGGGTGACGGCCCCGGTTTCTGCCACCAACGAATAGAATAGTTGAGATCTTGCCTGGTGTCACTAGGGCACTACCCCCATGGCCGGGAGTGGGGTTGGTGGTGACGCGAGGACGTGCCCAGAGCCAGGGCGCGCCGGGGGCGGAAGTTGGCTGGAAGTGGGACAGTACCTCCTATGGGAAAGCGGACCCGGCGAGCTCTCTGGCTGTCTTTCCAGTTTCCGAGGTGCCCGCCCCCACGCGCCGGAGGCCGCGCAGCCCCGAGGCGAAAGCAAGGCAGTTGGCAAACTTAAGAGTGAGAGCGCGCTAAGATCCTAATTGCCAGAATAGTGGCGAGAGCGGGGGCGACCCAAACCCAAGTTCACTTTTTCCATCCGCCCGCTCTCCCGTTTATCCTTTAGGGATCCGCACTGCTTTAGTGCCAACCTGGGCACTCCTCGCCCCGGAGTGTTGTGACATTTTGCTCTAGGGCAGGGAGGACGGTGGCCCTAGTGGATGGCAAGTGGGTCCCTGGGGTCCCGGAAAACTGCTCTTCCCACATCTCCCCAACCACCAACCCCTCCCAGTCTTTCTTTCTTGCACTTTCCAGGGGCTGGCTAGACCGGCGCGGACTTGCCCCAGACCTTTGGGGAGCGCCCCAGGTCTTTAATGACAGCTTAAAAGTGGCAGTTGGAAAAGTCTAAACAGATGAGGCTGACGTGGGGCGTGTTTCTCTCCTTAGCAAGAATCGGGATGGGAGCTGGGAGCCGCGCTGCTGGCCCCAGGCCCCCGCGCCTCGCCGCCAGCAAGTAGGTGGGGGAGCCGCTGGTGCCGCCAGCCCCATCCCGCTCCCAAGCCTCGCCCGCTGCGCCCTGGCCGCGGGCGCACAGAGGGTGTAGGGCCTCCCCAAGCCTCCTCCACCCAGCTCATTAACCTGCCTGCTCCGGGCGGTCGCGGACACCGGTTCCTCGCAGCAGCACCCGCGGCCGGCTCACTACAGCAGCCACCCGGATCCCCCGGCTCCGGGGGGCAATGAGGGGGCGGTGGAGGGGGCACTGCTCCTCAGGCATTACCTAGTGAAACTACACCGCCCCGCCCTCCCGCCGGCCCTCCCTCGCGCCCGCCCGGGCCCGCGGGCCCGCTCCGCCAGAGGGTAAGTTGGGAGTGTTTCGCCCCCACCGACAGCTCCCCCTCCCCGCCCGATTCCCCCCCCCCCCAAAGTTTTCCTAGAAGTGGGGATCGGACAAAAGAAGGAAGAAGGTTCGGCTGGCCTCCCTCCTTTACCCCCTCCTGGCCACAATTTTCTCCCGCTTCCCCTCCCTGGCATCCCCTCGCCCCTCCCGAGAGGCGCTCCGAAACGACAATTGGAGCGCGGCTCCTTTAAGAGCCCGGCTTTGCCTCCCGGTAGCTGAAGGTCATTAAACACAAAAGCTCTCAGCGCTGCGGTCCAATATAGCGCATGCGCCCTGCCCGAGGACTGGCAGGGAGACGGCAATATGGCGAGAATGCCTGGCAGCGGGGACTGTAACACCAGCGCGGGCGGCAGCGCCGCCGCAGCGGCCGAGAACAATGGGGAGCGGGGCGAGGGCGAGCGCGGGGCCGGGGGCCGCGGCCGCCGCTACGGCCGCCCGCATTACTGCAGCGCGGGCGAGGAGGAGGAGGAAGAGGAGGAGGAGGAGGACGAGATCCAGGAGGTGCAGATAACGGGGGACGAGGAGGAGGACGGAGGTGGGGGGCTGGAGGAGGACGAGGAGGAGGAAGAGGAGGAGATGGGGATGGACTGGGAAGAGCCCCTGGAGCCGGAGGACTCGGCCGGGGAGGAGCTGGAGCCCGAGCCGGTCCATATGATCCATATGGACCAGAGCGCCGCGCTGGAGCCCGAGGCGCCGCCACGACTGCTGGCGCCCCGGGCCCGCGCGGGGCCGCCCGGGGACAGCGCGGAGCTGGACCCCGACGTGCTGCAGCGCCCCGAGCGGGCCCGGCTGAGCGAGAACACCCGGCTGGCCACCCGCTACGCCGTGCGCATCTTCCGGGAGTACCTGAGCGAAAAAGCTCAGAGCCCGGACTTCGAGACCATGGACAAGGGGGCGCTGTGCCGCGTGCTGCGCTCCTTCTATGCCGAGGCCCGTTCTAAGAGCGGCCAGCTCTACAGCAAGTCCTCGCTCATCAGCATCCGCAGCTCCCTCAACCGCTACCTCAACGAGCCCCCTTACTGTCGCACGCTCGACCTCACCAAGGACCCCGAGCTGCGCAGCGCCAACCTGACGCTGGCCGCAGTCATCCGTAAGCTCGAGGAGCAGGGCGCGGGGCCCGTGGTGCAGAAGCAAGCCATCACGCGCGCCGACCTGCGCAAGCTCTACACCTCCAGCGTCTTCAGCACCAACACGCCCTTTGGGCTACTCAACAAGGTCTGGTTCGAGACGTGCATGTACTTCTGCACGCGAGGCCGCGAGAACCAGCGCGAGCTGGAGGAGGACTCATTCGGGCTGGCCATGGACGAGGACGGTCGCAAGTTTGTCTACTTCAAGTCGCTCGGGCCTTACCACAAGTCGCGCTCCTCGTCCTGGAGTAAGAAACGCGCGGAGAGCAGCGACGAAGAGAACTTGCCTCGCATGTACGAGACGGGCACTGAGTTCTGTCCTTACGCCAGCTTTGTCAAGTACCTGTCTAAGCGCAATCCCCTCTGTAAGGCGTTCTTCCAGCGGCCCCGGGACCACTGCAGCGAGGGCGATGTGACATGGTACGAGAACAAAGCCATAGGCAAGAACTTGCTGGGCACCAGGATGCAGATGCTTTCCAAGGCAGCCAAACTGTCCAAGACCTACACTAACCACTGCATCGGCGCGGTGTCCATCGCCACGCTCAACAGCATCGCGGGCATCGGGACCAAGCTAGGCTCCCCGGCCCCGCAGGGCTGCTATACCGACTCTCTGAACGGGTCAGCTCGTCACCACTCCCACCATGCCCCCACCCATCCTTCCCACCACCACCGCCCCCAGCCGCCCTCGCTGGGTAACACATATATCCTTCCCAAAGACAGCCAGGTCGGGCCCGACGTGAAGTCCGAGGCTGCGCCCAAGCGCGCGCTGTACGAGTCTGTGTTCGGGTCCGGGGAAATCTGCGGCCCTTCTTCCCCCAAAAGACTTTGTATCCGTCCCTCCTCGGAACCTGTGGATGCGGTGGTGGTGGTTTCCGTGAAACACGACCCCCTGCCTCTTCTTCCAGAAGTCAATGGGCACCGAAGCACCAATTCTCCCACCATAGTTTCACCTGCTATTGTTTCCCCCACCCAGGTAACCGAAACAATGTCTATGCATGAAATATTTGTCTGGTACCAGTTCAGGACTAACTTTTGTACTCCGGTAGAACCGGGTTGGGGAAAGGATTTTTTTTTTTAAGTAGTTGTTACACCACGGGATTTGATACACTCTGTAGAAATGTAACTGTTCATGTTTTGGGGGCGGGGGACTTTACACCTAGCTTTTAAAAGATGCCAAGGACCCCTAACTTCCAAGTCGCTGCAGCAAAGTAAAGCTAGAAACCTCAAAGTTCTCAGAACAAAAGGTTTAAGCTCCCTCTTGCAATGCCTCCCAGGATGCCTGAGTTTTATAAGGCAAGGACTGCAGAGCGCTGAGTGGATAGTTACCTAAAACATTAGAATGAAGTTACTTTTTAAATGTTCCATTACATACTCGTCAGAACTTCTGAAGATAGAAAAAAATTATTAAAAAATTATTATTAAAAAAAAAGAAAGAAAGAAAACATGCCAATCCCACTCAGTTCCTGTTCACCAGCACTGTCAAGGTTATCTTGCTGTCTTGGATGCTTCTCTAGAAGGCAGCTGTAGGGGGTCTCTTGTGCCCCTACATCCTGCCTGCCGGCAGGTGCCACAGGAAGTTTGTACTATCTTGACCTCCCCTACTATCAGCAGAAATAGAAATTCTGCCCCAAGTCTGGAGCTATAATGCAGGCCCATCACTACCTCTGTACTTTTTCTCCAAAGTGGAAATTCTAGTTCTGAACAAGCTGACGGCTTACCAGCTAATGGGCATGCCTCAAGGCTGCCAGGAAGGGCTGGGAATGAGAGCAACACTGGCCTCTAAGCCACACGGCCTGTAGGCTGTGTCCTGTGCCTCCCTCTGTGTGGTTCTTCTGTCAGGGGTAGTTTAAAAGTGTTTGAAGGGTAGAGAGGCAAGTTGGGGGTTTGCTTTTTCTTTGAAAGCAAAACAAATGTTCACATTCTTCTAATAAATACCCTCAAAGTGCTCTGGTTAGAGCGGCACCTGATTAATTAAGAGTTTTAAATCCTAAGAATGTACTAAACATATATACATTTGTGTGTGTGTGTGTGTGTGTGCATGTGTGTATACATATACGTATATGTATACATATGCATATACATACGAATATGATGTCATATAGATGTTTGATTAAAGGGTCCGGAACAGTTGTTTTTCTCCTTTTTTCCTGGCTTTTGTTTTTCATGAGTGTACCCACCCCTGGCTTTCACTTATTCTAGTGGGCTAAATCAGCCTATAAAGCTTCACACTAAAACTTATTATTCTCAAGTCATTGTCAGGCAACTCCCAAGTTAAGTGTAGATCTAAGTATATTTTGCATATATGGTTACTAACAGTGGCTGCTCAACAAGGACTTAACTGTAAGGCTCTTTTAGTTAAAACTCTGAAGAACAGGGGTTCTGTTTGCACGGGGGTGGCGGGGGTAGTCCTAGGGACCCAGTCCAGGGCTCTGTGCATGTCAGGCAGGTGCTGTACTATTGAACTCCACCTCCAGCCCTGTGTGCATGCATTTAATAGTCACATGATCAGTGAGAATATAGTAGAAAACATTTCTTTTTAAATAAACTAGCAGTAAGATTGAAGAGAACTTTAAACTGCTGACTTCATCAGCACCCGCTGAAGGGGAATCAGCATGAAACGGATGTTTGCTTTAGGAGAAAGATGATACTAAACTTTCACCTTTGCTAGGCCCTATCTTTGTGCATGAATGACTGGTGATATTGGTGGTCAGTTGTGACGTAAGGCATCTGTTCTCACTCTTCACGGCATCCCTGGCGATGCCTGGTGGACTGTGAGCTCCAGCTGTGTTTTTCTTAATTATAAACATGGCACCTTAACCTTAATTTTGGCCACTGGTAGTCATGCTGGTACAGACTTCCTAAGGTCAGGCACTGGTGCTGAAGTCTCCTCTCACCTGGTGAGTTCCCCAAGAGTAAAAGAGTCTGCTAATGGAGATAAAGTCACAGTATAGACCCTTCTTATCCCCGTAAGACACATTCCCAAAACCACCACTCACACATAGCATTGAATCAGGGATATATCCTGTCCCCCTCCCCAAAACCCTACCCCTACATACACACCTGTCATAAAGTTTGATTCATATATCAGGCACAGTAAGAGATGGACAGTAGCATCTTTTGATAAAAAATAGAACAAGTTCAATATCCTACAAGGAAACTTATCTAATGCTTATGACTTATTTATTTCTGGAATTTTCCATTTAATATTTTAGACCATAGTTGACTTTGGAAGGGAGAACTATGGGTAAAGGATAAATAATATTTTTCCTTTTTTTTTTTAAACTCCAGAGGGCATTATCAAGTGTCTTCACCTGTGGGAACAGTAGAAAATGAATACACTCAAGAATAAATACGAGTATGGAATTTATGATTTTTTTCTCTAGTGTATCTGCCTTTGGTAGTGCTAACTGACCAACTCTAATTATCCTTAGTGGTGTTAGCAGTCAAAAGTACTTTATGTTCCTCTTCCCCCTACAGAAGTGTCACGAGGATCAAAGTTTTGGTAGTAATTGCGTGTTCCGTTGTATTTTGTTGTTTGCTTATGTATTTACTTTGGCTCTGGGAACTGAATCCCGTACTTTGTATATGTTAAAGACTTATGATGATACACATTGTGAGCCCATCATTGGAAAGGCTGAGACAGGAAGGTCTTGTATTTGAGGCTAGCCTGGGCTCTGTAGTGCAATCCTACCTCAAAAATAAACTTAAAAAAATATTAAATACAAAAAAATAGGCCTACTACTATATCCTACATCTTTATAACTATTCTCTTTGCGTGAAAACACAGCATTTCACCCACTTAAGTAGGTGGTAGAAGTCTGTAGTTTGTTGTCCTGGGATTGAAAATAGAGTCTCCAGGATGCTCAGTGCTCTAATGCTCAGCTGTATCTCAGCCCTGGAATTGTATTATTCATCACTCAAGTGTATTAATGAATTTACATTCTAGTTGCCATAGCTTTTTGTTGATGTTTTTACAGATGATTTATCCCTTCCATGAGGAATAAAAATGAACAAGTTAGTTCACTGTAAGACATACTTGAGGCTGAAGATGTGGCTCAGTGATAGAACTAACACTCCGTATGCTCAGGACTGCAGGCATCATCCCGAACAAACACACACGCACACGCACGCACACACACACACGTCATCCTCAGGAGTACTTGCAGACTTGTGACCAAGGTGTCTGGTTACACTTACTTGGCCCTAGCCCAGATTCATTCTGGAAGTACTTTTAAGGAATTCTGTAAGTAGAAAGTCTAGCGGTATAGGTTCAGGTGGAGTAAGTCCCCTCTTTCTGTGAGACCTACCTCACTGTGTTGCTCTTGAGCTGATACTTACAGTATACAAGCTGGACAGGGAAGCAGCCACCTAGCTGACACATACAGCTCTGGAAGAAGCCAGATGCTAACATCATTGTTGCTTCTTTTGAGGGGTGGTGCCGTGGTGTTAGGGAAGGTGTGCTGTGTAGCCCAAACTGGCCTAGAATCTCGGGTCCTGCAGCCGTTGTCTCGCAGTGCTGGGATTATAGGTGTGCCCTACGATGCCTGGCCACAGGAGGCCATGCTCATATTCATATACCATAGTGCTGAAGAAGCTACTGTGTGCTGTGTGGACATTTGATGGAAGGAAGTGTGCTTCTAATATAGTACTGAAATCATCTCTGAGGTTGTATTATGGTCTCTGAGGAAGATTAGGCAGAAGAAATGCCTCTGCAAAGGTGAGAGTTTGCGGGTGTGAAAGGCACTGGAGGCCACCGAGTTCTCTGCACTGGTTACTTGGAAGCATGAAGTTTAACCTCCTTGTTGAAGATGGGTGCTTCCTGTTTTCTTCGTTTTGGTTTGTGGTTACATTCCTTTTCCTACAGTAAAATGTTTGCTCTTTTAGAGAAACGTCTACATGTCTTGTGTGTATGTGCTCAGCTTATAGTTCTCATTCAGGAAGTATTGACTGTGCTGACTAATTCAGCCTTGTGCCAGGAACTAATAAATTGATCAATTTTCTCCTTGGCAAGTAATCTCATTGGCAAGATTTCAGCCTCATTTCGTGTTAAAGCCAGATCAAAATAAGAAAGTTAAAAGCTGTTTTGGGGGAGGAGGGAGGAGCTATAAGGGTCTTATATAGCTCAGGTTAGCCTTCTACTCTTAAGCCTCTTTTTTCTATCTCCTGAGTGCTATGGTTACAGGTATTAGCTATTACGCCTAACTAATACAGTCAATGTTTGCAGCTATTGTCAGAGGAAAGCCATCTGGGTTTATAATTTTCTTTATGGAGTCTTAATGTTACTGTTACTATCAGCACTAAGGGATATTATTATTATTATTTGTTTTTATTACTTTTGGTGAAATAGGGTCTCACTGTGTTACATGAATAGGGTCTCACTGCCTCCATTTTCCTGTCTCAGCCATTTAAACAGCTGAAATTAGAGGGGCACACACCCAGAATTTATTATTTCAAATTTATATAAATAAATACCAAAGGCCAGTTCACTGTTCATTAAAGCAGATAGATAAAGCAGGAAAAGAAGTATGTGCTGACCAACAAAAGCTATGGTATCACTTCTGTAAAGACGTGTCCAACCATTGGGCTCCTCTGCGTCATGTCATCATCCACAAAGCTCATAGCTTGTGGTTAGCCATCCCAGTCCCCAAATCTCGTAACGTTTTAAGTAAGTTTATGCCGGATTGCGTTCTAGTTATCCTGGGCCACAGGTTGGATCTTTGTGTCACTCTGATTTGAAATCAGATCCCCCTTAAGACACCCATTTGTTATGATCAAAGTAGATTCTGAATAGAGAGAACCCCCACATCCCTTTTGGTTTTCTGAGACAGGCCTCATGTAGCCCAAGCTGGCCTTGAACTCATGGTCTGGTCAAGTGTTAACTTGAACTGCTGATCCTCCTAAGCTGGAACTACACTACACCAGGTTTGTGTGGTGCTACGGATTGAATCCGCAGCTCCATGCATTTGAGGCAAGCACTCTGCCACCTCTGGCCTGAGAGGCTCTTTTTTAGTACTTCTTGTTGGACTGGAGAGGATTTGGGGTTCTTGAGGCAGCGTTGGCCAGTGAGAAAGCCCATTCCTGCCCTGAGGTTCTTGGTGTTGGGCTATCTTTTGGTGCCGTTTCAAAAGCACCGATGTTGCAGTTGCTGGGTAATTGTCTAGGCTACAGGTTCTAGGAGCAAGCATGTAAGCCAGTACTCCAGCTCGGAGTCAGACTTGCTCCTAGAAGCTGAGTGACCTCTCTCTAATCGTGATTCACTGGTGAGGTAATGGTTAAAAGAGTCCTTTGGAGTATGTACTACATAAGGAATGGTGTAATTGAACTTACTGTTCCAGCAGGAATAGAGGAATATTGATCTTAATAAATTAAAGTGAAAAAAAATAAAAAATGCAGCTTTAGAACTTGAAACTTTAAAGGGGCCCACCATATGTGTGTGTATGTGTGTGTGTGTGTGTGTATGTGTATGAGAGAGTGTGTATGAGTATCTGTGTCCGTTTCTGTCAGTGTTTGTGTGTATGTGTCAGGGTGTGTCAGTGCATGTGTGTGTGTGTATGTCTGTGAGTGGGTCTGAATGTGTGTGTCAGTGTCTGTTTTTGCATCTGTCAGGGTGTTTGTGTATGTCTCTGTGAGTGGGTGTGAATGTGTGTGTGTCAGCGTCTGTGTCTGTGTTTGTGTGTATGTATTGGGGTGTGAGTGTATGTGAATGTGTGTGTTTGTGTGCATGTGTATGCTTCTGTGGATGTGTCTGTATGAGTATATGTATGTGTGTATGCATGTGTATGAGTGTATATGTGAATTGTATATGTGTGTGAGCGTATGTGTGTATATATATATATGTGTGTGTGTGAGTGTGTGTGTGTATGTGTGTGTGTGTCTAGGACTTTGTCTTCCTTGTTTGCTTTCCACATTAATTTTGAAGTCAGGTCTCTCATTGAACCTGGAGTCGTTGATTTGTCTAGCTGGCTGGCCAGTGACGTGCAGGGATCCTCTTGTGCTGATGTAGACACACCTGTCCCTGGCCTGGCTTTTCCTTGGCTCTGTACTCAGATCCTCATGCTCATGGCAGACACTGGAGTGAGCCATCCCCACAGCCTGAAGTGGCCCAGTTTTGTGTAACACTGTTATGTTCTATGATGCTGAATTCAGTTCAGCTGTAATTGAGTGCCTTGCTGTGTGCTACAAAGAGGAGCAGGGTCTGGACCCTCCCCTCTGTACAGATGTGCAGGGGATGGAGGGTCTGGACCCTCCCCTCTGTACAGATGTGCAGGGGATGGAGGGTCTGGACCCTCCCCTCTGTACAGATGTGCAGGGGATGGGAAGTCAAGGCAGTTCTCTGTGTAGTCACAAACACAGTGGAATGGGCAAGCTCTTCCAGCCTGGCCTCTGGAACGTCTTCTGGTTTTTGATGCTTATACCTCTCTCTTAGCTTCCTCTTTCCCACCTTCCAGAGAGGACAGACTGCGTGGTGTGGAGTGGGTTCTGTGTGGTCTGTAAGTAAATGAGCAGCAGTGCCCTGTGAGATGCCTCGATCCAGCAAAGGCTGTGACTGGGGCTGAGCACAGATCTAAGGCTGGAATTGCTCATGCCCATACTGTAGACTGGGTAAGAAAGCTTGCTACAGTGAGCTATAGGAGGCCAGACTCCACGAGACCCCTCTAAGGTCTTCAGTAATTCTGGCCCCTCTGATTCACACTTTGTCAAGCTGCCTTTTCAATCTGAGAGAGATTCATTTATATTTAACAGTGAATTAAGTGACTTTTTTGTCTTATATCATGGTTTAAATTTTGCTCAAGTCTTAGATAAGTCTTTTTTTTTTTAATTATAAAAGTAGGAGCTGTTGTTCTGTGCATTGTGAAGCCAGAGGACAGGAACTTTGATTAACCCATGAACTACTTGCTCGTAGGCGTTCTTCTGTGCTTGCTCAGGGCTTTCTACAGTGTTAGTCCCAGGAAATCTTTTCTGAAGACCGTCTACATTCTGAGGTGTGTAATTTGAACTCCTGCCATTTGCCAGGTAGTGACATTGGTTGTTTTTTTAATTCCTCGCCCCCGTGTTCCCCCATTCCCCCACCCCCACCCAGGAACTGGCAGAGTGAGGATAGTGTCAGTCTCCAATGGTGAAACCTCTAGAGACACCCAAAGAACTGAGAGCACTGCAGTGATCTTGAAAGAGAAAAGGGAGTACAGGCTAGAACAGTGGCTTCATTCCTCCTCCCTTAGTCCCTCCCCCTCCCCGGAATATAAAGCAGAGACAGTGCTGTTGGAAAACCCCTTTGCAGGGCAAACCTTGTCTGGGAGCATCAGGCCTCATCACCACCTAGCACCACTGCTTTCCCATGGCTGGCAGTGAACCCTGGAAGACTTGTTTCGATTGGGTCTGAGAGGAGGGGGCAAGAATGTGCCACAGGAAGGGGCTGACAGATTTAAGATAGCATGTGGGGGCAGGCCCCTGGAGAGGAGAGGGGCTGGGCAAAGGATGTAGAGGCCTGACCTGGGGGTCACTTCCGTCGTGAGGCATTCAGTTACCAAATTAAGATGTCAGGGCACTGAGAAGCTTGAAACTGTCAGATTCTAGTTTTACTTCATGCCTGAAGTCAAAGTTAATGCAGTTAGCTCAGCGTCTTCCATTTGCTTCTTTCTGGACACAAGGAAAGAGAGCAACTGTTGGTAACACAGTTCCCTTTGGAGCTATCTACTCTGTACCCAGGTAGGTGACTATATTAAAAAGTGGATAACATATTTATATATTTAACTTATTAAACATTTAAAATCTTGTATTATGTTAAAATCTTGTATTACCTGTAGATTTGTCTACCTTATTCTTTTATAAAAATGGTCATAATCTTTATATACATAGACACAAATTTAATAGTGTTTGTGTGTGTTCGTGTGTGTGTGTGTATGTATATATGTGTGTGTGTGTTTGTGTGTGTTTGTGACAGGGTTTCACTGTATAATTGCAAACTGGCCTGAAACTCCTTTCTGGGTTGCCTGAAGTAGCCTCAAACTTGTGGCTATCTTCCTGCCTCAGCTTCCTGAGCGCTGGTTATAGGTGTGCATCACCACACCCAGCCTTGCATTTGATATTTTAAAAGAACAATCTTTGTGTTATAATCTGTGAAGTAATTACTCAGGGCAAGCTCCTTGACCCTGGTTAATTCCAATACCCTTGCTTGTTCCTGTTTTAGAC
The DNA here is from genome assembly GCF_004785775.1 of Grammomys surdaster. Lineage (NCBI taxonomy): Eukaryota > Metazoa > Chordata > Mammalia > Rodentia > Muridae > Grammomys > Grammomys surdaster. The sequence continues at coordinate 3,372,595 of NW_021621098.1, forward strand.
ATATAGCTTTAAGGGCTGTCATGTAGGCATGTGAACTATTTCCACGTTCCCAACTGTCATGGGTCATAGAGTGGACTAGCCAACCAGATCGAGGCAGGAGGGAGAGCGGAAGTGCTGGGTTCTTGTTTCACCAGGTTGTGGGCTGCAGAGATGAATGGGGCGCATTCGTTGCCCTTTCCTGGTATGCACACTCATGGCCTCTCTCTGAGCAATGAGTAATGATCAGGGCTCGCTGAAGGCTTTCAAGGCCTCCATCAACCTGAATGTGTACATCATTCAGGTGCTTGCTGGAAATGCAGTGTATTGGTAGAGCTTTGGAGGTGTGTGTGTGTGTGGGGGGGGTGTGACAAAATGGCTGAGAAAATCAGGGGAGAAGGACTTACTGTGGTCCACAGTTTCAGTCCATGGTCTCCATAGTATGCAGAGTACTTTGGTGAGGTACATGTCAGGGAGAATAGTTGCTTATGTCACAGTAGCTGGGAAACAAAGAACGCAGATAGGAAGGGACTGGATGAGATCCAGCCCCAAGGCCATTTTCCCAGTGACTCATTTCTAGCTCAGCCCTACCTCCTAAAGTCCCAACACCTCTCAAAGCCATGCTAGCATCTGGAGATAAAGCCATTAACTGATGAACATGGGAGGGATCGGGACAGTCTCTCCTTTGAGTCTCACAGAGTTATGGTCCTCTTTACAAGTTACTGTGGAGACAAGGCTAGTAGATGTTGACTAACTTATTTGATGACTGTCAGGTAACTAAGCTGGGATTTGAACTTATTGATTTAAATAAATGATCTATTGGTGCCAAATTTCTTATCAACTTTTCAAATAAAATAGTCTGAAAGTAAAGACAGTGGAGCATCAAATCACACCCCACCCTTAGGGGCTTTCATTGACAGCTTGTTTTTACACAATACCAAAAAAATAAGCACATACAAATGTAGGGAATACAAATATTGTTTCCTGTGGTTGCATTCACAAGGCCCTGTGGCAACCTCAGCCTTTGCTGGATCTGGGGACTGAAACAAACTCTAGGGAAATCAAATTATGGAATAGAACCAGCCAGTCCCCAGAGATAGACCCCTAAATCAGTTCTGCCTCCAACCTGCCTCCTTAGGCAAATGGGATGTCCATCAGTGTTAAATTAGTTACTGTTTAAAAAAGTTCTTAATTAGGTTAGGGATTCGGCTCAGTTGGTAGAATGCTTGTTTAGCATATCTGAAGCCCTGGGTTCAATTCCATGCTTTACACACCCAGTGCTCTGGAGATGGAAGTAGAAGATCAGGGTTCAAGGTCACACTCACCTGCATAGTGAGTTCAATATCATGAGATATTGTTTCAAAAACAGAATGAAACATCAAAAAGGGAGATGGGGAAGAAAGGAGGAAAGGTTGATTCTCAAGACATAGCCATTCTAGAAGTAGTTACTTTCATTTTGTAAGCAAAAAATATTACATATGGGGAAAAACAGAATTTTGGAGTCAAGCCCTATGTCAGTCCTCAGTGTTCTGGGGCTGAGAAGGGGCCTCTGCAATTTCTTCTCTGTGGACTAGACAGGGAGCACTGAGACCACTGGCCTCCTAACAGATGATGAGTTTTGTTGTATCTGTGGGCGCTGGTTCTCTCTGACCTCTGCTCTCACAGTTACGTCACAGAGCCCATCTGTGAGGGGGCCTGATCCCCAAACTCCTAAAGAAGAATTCACTCTGAAACTTCTGGGCTCAATCTGCTGGCCTTTCCTATTTCTTTTTATGGGACCTCGGGAATTCTTATGGCTGTAGTGGGTTGGAGACCCTACAGATGGATGTTACCCTGCCCAGACTCCAACAGTTCAGCAACAGAGGCTTAGACAAAATCAACAGCTTTTATAAAAGATAAAATTTTATCTGGGATGGCTTGAGGGTCAGCAGCTGATCATACTGTGAGTCTTTAAAAGTTGTACGTGTGTGTGTGTGTGTGTGTGTGTGTGTGTGTGTGTGTGTGTGTGTAGGTCAGAGAATCTGTTCTTTCTACCCTGTGGGTTCGGAGGACAGAGCTCTCATTGCCGGCCTTGGTAACAAATGCCCATTGAGTCATCAGAGCAGCCCCATACTGCTGTTCTTAAAACATGAAAATTGTTCTAGCAATTATTTTTTTAAGTCTTCTAATTTAAGTGCTCCAGAATAGGGTTTCTATTGGTCTAGATTCCATGTTAGACTGTTTGCTTTTCTCAAATGCATAAACGGACAACAGTTTTCTCATTGAAAATTAGAATTTAAGCCAAATTCTGCATTGGATACAATAGAAATGAAAACAAGCTGCACTGGATGCTGATATGTGCCAATGATGTTGTGAATAGACTCCACAATCAGGAAAATAGACTCCATGATCAGAATAGACTCCACGATCAGGAGAATAGACTCCACGATCAGGAGGATAGA
>NW_021621098.1:3375021-3392504 GCF_004785775.1 Grammomys surdaster
CTCCACGATCAGGAGGATAGACTCCACGATCAGGAGGATAGACTCCATGATCAGGAGGATAGACTCCACGATCAGGAGAATAGACTCCACGATCAGGAGGACTGGAGCTCCAACAGAGTACTGCCAACCAATTCTTGACCTCTTGTGACTTGTTTTTAGTGTGACCAAGTGTGCTTATAGAATAGAAAGGACTGATGTGCATGGATTTATTGCCTTCACTTTGTCCTTCAAAAGTCCGTGATACTCAGTCAATGCCATCCTTGTAGGATAAGTTTGTGGGCTTTTGGGAATTAAGTTTTATTATTGCGATAGCTCATCTAGAATGTTGGCTTCTAGGTTTGGCATCCTTTCTGATAAAACTTACCTTAATAGGTTTTCGATATTTGAGGCATTTTTTTTCCATCTTGAACAAAGATGTGTGTGTGTGTGTGTGTACGTGTGTTTACACTAGGAGAGAGAGAGGGAGGAACAGAGGGATGGGAAAAAGGAGAGAGGGAGAGACAGAGAAAGGAGAAAGAGGGGACAGTATTTATTTTCCAGTGGATTGAGATAGCAATTCAAACATATTACTGTGAAAACAGACCAAAATGAAAGTCTGACAGAAACCTTGGAAAACTGGCTATGGTAGAGTTGCTCTTTCTTCCCCACAAGCTAGTGTCTGGTCACATGGTGAAAATGAACTGGTGACCTCTCTCAGGAGATGGTCTTGGACTAGTGATGGCGATGTTTCAGGAATCTTTCTTAGGTAGTTGTTGTTTTAATAATTTTTACACTGTGTGTGTATGTATGTGTGTATTCATGCGTGCCAGTGTGCATGCCATAACACATATGTACAGGTCAAAGGACACCTTGTACAAGTTTGTTCTCCCCTTCAACCATCTGGTGGTTAAACTCAGGACCTCAGGCTCGGCAGCATGTGCCTTTACCACTATCTCCATGGCCTTTTTAAAGAAAACTTAGGGATGAGTTGAATCATGAACCCCTTCCTGGTACTGCCTAGTATTCCTAGTGATGGCTTTTTGAAATGAGAGCTCTTATCCAAAGGGAATAAGGTGATGGAGACTCTTGTCCAGAAAATCTCTGAAAAGTTGATTTGTTATTTTAAGATAGGGTCCTATGTAGTCCAAGCTAGCCTGCAATTTGCTGTGTAGCCAAGGATAGCCCTGGACTTATGATCCTCTTGGCCCTACCTCCTAAATGCTGGGATTTCAGATAAGAGCCACCAAGCCAGTTTTGTTTAATGCTGTAGATAGAACTGAGGATATCATGCATGCTACCAGCTAAAGCACATCCTGAATACCTGGAGTAGTTTGCAGATGTGTTCATTGAATACTTACCATCTTAGTTAGAGTTTCTATTGCTGTGACAAAACACCATCACCAAAAAGCGAGTTGGGCAAGAAAGGGTTTATTTGGCTTACACTTCATACTGCTGTTCATCATCAAAGGAAATCAGGACAGGAACTCAAGCAAAGCAGGAACCTGGAGGCAGGAGCTGATGCAGAGGCTATGGAGGGATGCTGCTTACTGGCTTGCTCTTCATGGCTTGCTTGGCCTGCTTTTTTACAGAACTCAGAACCACCAGCCCAGGGATAGCAACACCCACAATGTGCTGGACACTTCACCATTAATCTTTAATTAAGAAAATGCTTTATACCTCGATCTTATGGAGGCATTTTCGGAGTTGAGGTTCTCTCCTGTTAGATGACTCCAGCTTGTGTCACACTGACATAAGAACAGCCAGCATACTCATTATGTGCTGGGGTTGGAGGAATTTGGAGGTGAAGAAAAATGAGAGGAGTCTCTGGAGACAAGCCCAACAGGCTGGTTGCAGAGGAAGGGCATCTTCTGTTTCATGACTGACCACAGTAAACCCCAGAGAACAAATGGTTTGTGTTAGTCTCTAAGAAACAGAACAGAAGGTGGATTGACCAAACTGAAAGACTTACTCTTAAGTTTATATAGAATATAGAAACTCAGGAAAAAAAATAAAATATTGCTAAAAGTATTTGTTAAAAAAAATCAAGCCTTTTCTTTGATATAACACTTTACCCTAGTACAGGTTGGGTATCCCTTATCCAGTAAGTTTAGGACAAGAGTATTTCTAATTTCAAATTTTTTTATTTTGTGATTTTTAGAGTATTTTCATATACCTAATAGGATCTCTTAGGGGATAGGACTGGAATCTATCTGTACATGAAATTTATTCATGTCTATGTGTACCTTATATATATAGCCTAGATCTGGCTCTGTGGTTCTGTTTTGTGCCAGTCTTTGGACTGTGATCCAGCACATGAGATAAGGTGTGAAATTTTCCACCCTGGTTGTGTGTCAGTGCTCAGAACAGTTTGGATAGTCAGGTAAAATATGCACAACCTGTATGTACACCAGTATTGAAATGTCCCAACTCAGAGTAAATAGCCATATTTCCCAATACATGAGATGCTCCAAGCATTCATGATATTTTAATCCACATACTGTCTGGGTGAGTGTGTGTGTGATTGTGCAGAGGAATTCAGAAGCATGATATGGTTTATATGTTATAACTTTTATAACTGTTGACATTCTGGCTTCTTTGGCACACAGCATCTTTTATTTCATCTCTTCATGGGTATAGGTCCCCAGTTTAGATAATTGGTGGAATGGTTCTGAGGTGTTCTGTGCAGTGGTTGTGGGATTTTGTTCACAGGAAGCATTGCTGGACACTATCCAGTGCCACAAACTGAGCTACACAGACACTGAGACACAGATGTATGTCCTTGGGGTAGATAAATAACTAGAATAATAAGTCTTGACAGCGTGATGAACCCATGGTATTCTGTAAGAGGGAAAACATGCTGAGGCAGGAGGATTACAAAGCTAAGGGCTACTAGGGAAATTAGTTAGATCCTGTCTCAAAATAAAAAGTAGAAAAAATGGAAGTATAGGCTTCCTATAGCTCAGTGGTGGAGTATTCACCTAGTACATGTCTAGAATGATTGAGAAACTGAGTTTAGTCTCTAGTGCCAAAAATAATGGAGGAAGGGAGGGGAGGGAGGGAGGGAGGGTGTGCAGGAGGGAAAGGATGGGCATCAGCACTTGCTGGGCATGTCTTTGAAAACAATTAGATTTTAGAGATTGTAGAGCAGGAGCATTATGAATTAGGATGAAGTGGTTCTGCTCACATGTAGATGCCAGTGTCTAGTAGCTGCCACCTTAGGATGACTGAGGAATTTCTGTTTAAATACAAAGAGCCCCACTCCCCTTCAGCCTTTTCTGTCGTGGTGGGATGCTCATGGGATCCTCACTGGGGGTTCTGAACTCATAGAGACCAGGCCAGTTTTCTGCTGAGCTGTTGAGGACTCCATGCTCAAGGGCTTCAGGCCTTCTCAGTCACCTCACTCAGAGCATTTAATTAAAATACTAATACTAGTACTAATAAACACAATTCTGATGCAAGGTTGTAGCTAGTAAAAGAACCAATAAAAATGGCCGTAAAGTGTCTGACAAATAGAAAATGTTTAATATTATTACAGTGCTTTACGGGCAAGGATTTGCCTATTGGCATGGAGGACAGGCCCTCCCACCAAGGCTTTTCTCTTGGCAGGCAGTACTTGCTCAGCAGGAACAGGCTGGGGAAAGGATTCAGCCCTCTTGGAGTCACCCGACTTGTTTCTGCTACAAGAACATCTCTAGGAAGTGACAACCACAGGCATGTAGATATTTCATTGCTGACGATAGTACACAAGGAATAAAGGCTGCTTTGGTGACCTGGGAGCCCAAAAGAAAGCAAGGAAAAGACAGAGTAAAAAGAAAGCCTAGGGAAGGAGAGAGGCAGGCACCTGCAGCCTTGCAGGAAGGAGCTACACCTTTGGGGATTCCCTGTTGATTCTGGTAGAAATCAAAGGATAGGACAGTTCAAGTTACATAAACAACTAACCTGGGTGGCTAGACACTTCTCAATTAAAGCAGACACTGGGAACATAGCAGCTTCCCCTATATTCTTAGACCTGTAGTGAGTGTCACAAGAAATGATGGGCTGCCTTTCTACACATTTGTGTACCTTTAGTGCCCTCTCCACAGGAGGAAGCATACACCAGGCATTTGGTCATCTCTTTTCTGGGTGAGATGTGACAGCAATGGTAGCATCCAGAAGACTCTTTGTGGTGAGCTCAGTGACCTCAGTGGATTCCTTCCCCTTTATTAAATAAAAACAGTTTGGCTTTAAATCTGGAAAATAAATAGAGACATCACACACAAAAATTAACCAGACCCAAAGTCTCAAAAGCCTCTGCTTTTTAAAGGGCATATTTACAACTTCTCTTTGGCTTATATGAATAACCAGGATTGTGGCTATTGTGTTTCAGGTGTTTATTAAGCAAATGGCATGAACACAGGACTTACTGTATGGGTTATATGTCATACAGTAGTTCTAATAGGCTGATACCATGGCTGTGAACTGTCTAATTGTAAGGTACGAGCAGTCCAGGTGCCAGGAAAGGGATGGTCCACACCCCAGGTGGGGAGCGGTGTGTGTGTGTGTGTGTGTGTGTGTGTGTGTGTGTGTGTGTGTGTGATGAAAGGTCACAACATGCTCAGTATATAGAACAATGTATAATTTGGAAGTTATAAATTGTTTGTTTCTAGAATTTTTCATTGAGAACTTTCAGAGCACAGTTGACCACAGTAACTATAATCTTTGAAAACCCAATCACTGGAGTGGGGTGTGTATATTATTCTAAGCCCACAGTGAAGCTGGTGATGTGGGTCTGTCGTGTAGAGTTTTTGTCTGGCATGTATGATTCTTGGAGTTTGATTCCTAGCAATAAGAAATAAAAATCTTGAAATAAGTACTTAATAAATTATAGCTTGAAAATTCTGTTTTCAGAGGCTGACAAGTTGAAAGGGAGGGATAGAAGGAATATGTAACGTATATTCCCAATTTTCAATATTCTCTTAACAGTAAGATCAAGGATCCATGGAGTAGGAAAGTATTTATAATCACCAGTGACAGAATGGAAATATATTCAGGAAGCAGCTATAAAACTATCTATCTTACAAGTAAGGCAATGATCAACCAACCAAAACCATCGAGTTATCAAAAAAGACAGATCTTAAATTATAGGGCGTCCCAGCTCAAGGAAGTCACAAAAATAGAGCACAGTGACCAAAGTTTGGCTTTTCTCATTTCTTCACGGTGGAGTTGGCTGCATTATTTATATAAAAATGTTTAAAAGACTAACATTTAAAATGACTTCTGGGTATTGACAGTGTGCCTTTGGTGCTCAGTGGCACGCCCCATCTTGCTGACATTTTCCCTAGTTACTATCGGTAGCTTTTAGCAATAATTTCCCCATCAGGTTGTGTGATACCAGTGAAGCACAGTCTACATTTGTTTCAGTAAATTAATAAAAATACTTCACCACCTAGAATCTTTTACACTTTCATCATTAAATTTTTTTGTGAATTTTTTTCAATAATAGTTTTAAGAATATTCTTGTGGTCATTTAACCACAAAAGATCCCACCCAAATTTTAAAACAAACAAACAAAGACTATGAGGTTGTCTTTAGTGTATTGCATAGAGTGGTAGGTACTGTTCTTCATGAAAATTTCACAACCAAGAGGCAGGATGTCATTTTCTCAACCACCCTTCCCTACCTGATGGGAAGTACTAAGTAGACATAAGAATGTGACTTCACACCTGGGTCTTGATTTGCTTTATAGTAGCTTGTTTGGGGTTGATGCCAGCCCTGTCAACCCATTCAGGATACTTCCAGTTAGATTATTAGGCTTCTGTGCATTGCTGCTTCATAGGTGTACATACATACATATATATACATTTCCATAAAGACTTACTATGCATCACATGTATATAATTCTCAGCACAAGCTTGTAGGCTAAGCGTGCAAAACAGTGTGCCCCAGCAAGTAGTTGTTGAATACCAAACCTAAGACTAGGTTTCTCACTTGTTCATTCATTTGATAATTATTCAATAATTGAATGACTTCCACCATGAAAGACCCAGTTTAAGATGAAGAAGACTTATTTTTCATGGACTCAGCATTCTAGTGGGAAAGGCAGAGCCTGAAACTGCAAGGCTGCTCATTAAAGTAGAACCAAAGCCACCAAACCTGCCTTATCATATGTGTCCTCCAGCATTTGGGTCACACACCTACAAAAGCAGGCTTGCATGCTGATAGGTCACTCATGTTGACATTGTCACAGGAAGACTCCATGTGACACTGGCAGGTGAAGCTGTGACTAGCTTCATCTCTTCTTCCAGATAAAGGTGGTCACTGTTGCATGAGTTTTATAAAATGAAATTTTCTAAATGTAAAAGAAAAAAGTGTGTGTTGTGCATTGCTGCTTCATAAGTGTACATACATTTCTTTATGGAAATGTATATATATTTCCATAAAGACTCACTATGCATTACGTGTATATAATTCTCAGCACAAGCTTGTAGGCTAAGCATGCAAAACAATGTGTGTTAGTTGTTAGTGTGTGTTGGGGTTGTAGGTGCATGTATGACATGGTACACATGTGGAGATTAGAGGACACGCTTGGGGGTCAGTCCTCACCATCCACCTTGATTGAGACAGGGTCCTATAAGTAAGACTGGTTATTCTGTGAGTTTAGGAAATACTCCTGTCTTGACCTCCCATCTCCATTTAGGAGCTCTGGGATTACAGATGTAAACTACTTGTATCCAGCTTTATGTAGATTCTAGAGCGCTGATCTCAGCAAGCACTTCACCCCTTGAGCTATCTCTGCAGCCAGCATTTCCTAGTTAATGCTGGTTTTAATTAGAGGACAGTGAACTCTGGAACACATGTTAGCAGAGTTCCTTGAGAACTTAACCTTCCTATTTGAGTGGGAGACAAAGGCCCATCTGGAATGAGAGCCAGCTTCTGTCCAGGGTCAAGAATTGGTCCCAGCCCAAGGAGTTGGTCTTCCTCCTGATGATAAAGCCTCTCTCCTCCTCCTTGAATTGAGGATGCTGTGGCATTGTGCCACACTATAGCCTCTCTCATCCTAGATAGGATCACCCAAAAACTAAATGAGTCACTCAATGGGGACATCTTTCTGTTCTCAGGTGCTTTCCCCCTGAAACTTCTCCTTTCTCTCTGATTCCCATGAAAGAAGGCATCTGAGGTGTACCTGGGGGACCAACAGCCATCAGCATAGATCAAATGTTGATTCATAGCTGAATCGTGGGGTTAGTTTTTGAGGAGAGATGCTACCTAAGCTCCACCCTGCCCTATCAGTCCCTCAGAAGATCACCACGCAAGATAGGGAGGCTAAGTAGGCCTAGAAAGATCAATGGTGTCTGTCCAGTGATACACATGGAATTTCTTTCTGATCTGAGAACCTATGATTCTGTCTTGCCAAAATAACTGCAAATAAAACGCTTTTAATTTAGGTCAAAACAAATACTTGGAGGGAAATAATTTTCTAAGGCTCAGATTTGTTTGTCCCTGGTATGAATTTCAATATTAGATCAGGCTTTTAATGCCAAACATTTCTGTGTACTCTATAACACAACGTCATTGCTATTTCTAGTTACCATTTCTATGTTGGGAGAGAGACAGAGAGGAGGTCTTTTTTTTTTTTTAATAATATACTTTATGAGCATTGGACTTACTGTATTTGAACCAGTGATTGAAGTTTTCTAATTATTTTTAATTTGATATATGATATAATGTGTAAAAGAATAAAGGTCAGTGAGGTGGCCTGGTGGTACAATCCTGTCACCTCAGCTGCTCAAGAGGCTGAGGCAAGAGGATCATAACCCACTCAGGCTGCAGAATCAGCTCAAGACCACCAGGGCAACTTAGTGAAACCACATCTCAATATAAAATGTAGAATGAGGCTTGGAGATCGAGCTTAGTGATAAAGCCCTTGCCTAGCATGGGTGAGGCTTCAATCCCTAGTACTACAGAAGGCCTGGCTATTCATAAGCCCCATTCATTTATTCTGAGGTAAAAACCATCCCATGGGTAGGAACATTGCTCCGTTGATAATTCTCTCTTTCCCATATCCAGTACATACTGAGAGCTCAGATGCAGTTGTAGAAAAAAATATTTTCTAGGATCATTTAACGTTCATCCATTATTTCTGCCACCTCCCTCCCCCAAGCTGAAAGCAAAATGGCTTCCCCTGAATGTTATAACCTCATCTGAAAATATAAAAATGAATTCTTTGGTTGTGAAGATTAGAAATAAAAAGCTTTTTTCCCAGTAGCGCACAGTAAAGTATACTGTCCCTTAAGTACTTGTTGCATGCTTCCTGTGTGCTTGGCACAGCACTGACATCCATTTACCAGGGGTTAAGACAGCACCATGAAGTTTACATCAGGTACAATATTATATATGTCCTGATTTTGTTGCTTCTCCTCCTTTGGTTCATAGTGCATAGCAAAAATCACACACAGCCCAAATAAACCACCAGCTATCTAACTTCTGCCTGATGAGAGGGCATCTGGTTGGCAGGCTGAATGCTCTCTGGGTAATAAAAGCCAGGACTGAGGTGGACCTGCCCCAGGGTCACCAGGACTCCAGCCTCATGTGTGCCTTTTCTCTCTACAGATTTTTCTTGTCTTTCTAAACCTTACACTGTCTTTCCATCCATTTCCATTCCCATAATTCTTAGTTCTCCTCCATCCTTCCCTCAACTCCAACCCATAGAGATACAAACAAGAACGCTTTCACAACAGAAATATTTTGTTTTCTCAGTCATCCGATGTGCAGGATGTTCTCTAAGTGTAGGCACACAGTTGTATCAGGAAAGTTTTAGGGAGCCACTTCAGCTTTAAGTCCGTGTTGTAATTTGTGTTTGGGGAACAGAGCAGTAAAAATTCTATATACCTGGTGCTTTAGAATACCAAGGAATAAGTATCCCCCATGCATCAGTACTGGTCCTAGGTGAGGACTGTCCTAGAGAAGAAAGGGGCAGGAAGGGTCAGAATCCTTGTCTGGGTTGTTGTGAAGGTGAGAAGAACAGTGTGCGGTGTTCTGGAGTGTCAGTGATGTCGGCGGACCCGCTTTACCTCTGTGAGCTTCCATCACGACCTGTGCTTTTGATTGGTCACAGCTGCACAAATTAAAATCAGTTTTCTCAAGGTGATTGATATTTAAAAACTTGTGCTCTGGTCTAGTGTAGGTTCGACCTCTGGGAGTCACCTTTCTCCTCTTAACCTCCCTCTCCTCTCTGCGCCCCCCCCCCCCAAGTGTATATGTGTTTAAGGTGTCATCCTTAGGAAACCACTCACCACCTTTGAGGCAGGTTCTCTCATTGTCCTGGAGCTCACTAACTAGGCAGAGTGGCTGGCTGGCAAGCCTTAGACAGGCTTCTGTCTCTACCTTCTGAGTGCTGGTAGTGTGTGTGTGTGCGTGTGTGTGGTGTGTGTGTGCGTGTGTGTGTGGTGTGTGCGTGTGTGTGTGTGGTGTGTGTGTGTGTGTGTGTGTGTGGTATGTGTGTGTGTGGTATGTGTGTGTGTGTGTGGTGTGTGTGTGGTGTGTGTGTGTGGTGTGTGTGTGTGGTGTGTGTGTGTGTGTGGTGTGTGTGTGTGTGTGTGTGTGTGGTGCGAGCATGCAGCTGCTCCCATGTATTTTCATTTTTACTTGTAATTTTAGTTTTCTCTGGATTCTGGGAATTACACTCTGGTCTTTACACGTGTAAGGCAAGTGCTTTATTGCTGAACCATGCTTCTACTCCTTCCCATTCCCATATAAAGAATGACATCTCAACCAAGTGCAGCCCAGCTTGTAATCCCAGCACTAGGGTGGTGGAGGCAGGAGGACCAATCCAAAATTCATCCTCTGTTACATAGCGACTTTGAGACCAGCTTGGGATGCATGGAGCTGTGTCACAGTTCACCTCCTCCGTATATAATAAGTAACGTTTGCTATTAACAGAATAATTAATGGCATTTAAATATATTTACTAGTATCATTATATACTATATATTTATTATATATTATAATTATTATATAACTATGTATTAAATATATAAATATATATTAAATATTAATATATATTAAATATTATGTATTTATTGTATCGTTAACATATTACACTTAGTTTTCTTTATGACATACTCTTTGTTTTCACTTCTGAATGTGCAGACAGAGGCAGAAAAGAGGATTTTGAACCTAGAAACATGGTCAGCAAAGGGCCTTATAGAAGAAAGAGCAGGAACAGTCCAGAATATTCCAGAACAGACGGACCCTGATCTTGTAGAGACTGAGCAGAAGTGGTAAGAGAGAAAGCCAAGGGAAGGTGACAAGGGTCCTGTCCAAGGCTATGATGGAGATTTTAGGTCTCAGGTAGCACAGGAGGTAGGGAAGGAGGGGCGGGAGGGGGCAACTAGCTGCTTTTCTGGTTTTTGGGGGGATGGGTTGTTGTTTTGTTTTGCTACAGCTCTGTCTCATTGAGATGTAACTGTGGGCTGCACTGCTGCCAAGATCAGGGCAAAGGGCCTGTGGTTAGGATGCTAGAGAGGGTGAGAAGTGGGAACTTGGGAGTAGCAGCCACAGAAGCTGAGGCTGATTCTGGGGGTGGAAGGAAATAGTCTCAGGTCTCTGGCATGACCAGAGAGACAGGACAGAAGTCCCTTCTAGAGACTGAGATGGGGTATTGGTGAGGGGATGCCACCTCAGTCTGAGGGGTCTGGACTAGGTGACCAGACCTAGAAGTGCACAGGTAAGATGATTACTGAAGCCATTTGCATAGGTCATTTGCTTAATAAGAAACGATAGGAAGAGACAAGAGTGGACACTCTGAAGACTGGGCCAGAAGTGGGAATGGGGATCTTGACCCAGAGCTGCAGCAAGGCAGTTTCAGAAGCTCGAGGCAAGTGGTCCGTTTTGCTAAGTGAAGTAAGAGTTCTATGAAGATGAGGCAAATAGGATGTCTTTTGGCGTCTCTTAGGGAGGCCAATAATCAGTCATGTTGGCAAGGGAGTTTTGAGGAGGAATCCATGTATTGAAATAGGGGCTGCTGCAGGGGGAGTCATAGTGCAGTCCAGGGAGGTGAAGGAACATGGGAAGGTTCTGTACCTTTAAGAAGAGGGACCAACAAACTGATATAATCTGAGTGAGAGATCTGGGGTCAGCACTCAGCACCACTCAGAGGATAGGTAGATTGGCTGGCTTTAGATTGCCTTATTAAGCTTTAAATGTTCTTTTTCTGTTACAGGCACAAAAGATGAGCATTGCACCCTCTCCATTATATCAGAGGGGACCCTGCCTAGCAGGATTTGTGTTCTAGGGGTGTCATGGGGTAGGTGTGGGTGGGAGGGAGTTCTGTCCCTAAAGGATCCTGGCTCCCTATTTGCTAAATAAAGTTCCCAGTCACTTGAGTTCAACTGGAATTTGAAAGCAGCTAGAGTCAAAGCTGAGGTTCTCCACTGTACCAAACAAAGCTCAGGAAAGAAGGAACACCAAAGCTGGGCATGATGGTTCCTGTCTGATTTCCTAGGACCCAGAAACCAAGGCAAAGCAGGAAGATGGCTGAAAGTTTAAAGCCAACCTGGACTACCCACTGAGACGCTGTCCCTGACCACACACACACACATACACATACATACACACACACACACACACACACACACACACACACACACACACACAGGTTTATACATAAATCATTGGAAAATGTCACTGAACTAGAGCAACCTGCAGCTGTGCAGCACACCAGGCCTGGGGTTTATTGAAATTCAAATTCCTTTTGTTCACATTACTAATCAATTTTAAGGAAGATGGCTATGTAAAAAGTCACAGTCCACCAAGCAGTGGTGGCGCACGCCTTTAATCCCAGCACTTGGGAGGCAGAGGCAGGCGGATTTCTGAGTTCGAGGCCAGCCTGGTCTACAGAGTGAGTTCCAGGACTACACAGAGAAACCCTGTCTCGGAAAAACCTAAAAAAAAAAAAAAAAAAAAAAAGTCACAGTCCAGGTTTCGGGCTGAGCTGGGCATGCATAAACTTGACATATAGGGGGACAGACCGACTTCTAGTTCCATGCCGTCCTGTCCCACCTCACTGCTCCATCCCCCTCCACACATATACACCTTTTTTTCTGGAAAAGAAATTCTGTGATTTGCAACAACTGTAGTTTTTAATTTGTATTATTTATTTGATTGCTTGTTTATTCATTGGTTTTTCAAGACAGGGTTTCTATGTGTAGTCAAGGCTGTCCTAGAACTCGATCTGTAAACTAGGCTGGCTTCTAACTCTACCTGACTGCCTTCCTAGCGCAGGTGTGAAAGGCTTGCACCACCACTGATTGGCTTATTTATTTTCTTAATAAACTGTTATAAGACAAGCTTTGGGTTCACAGGAAACTGACTGGAGACTTTGAGCTTTTGTGGATTTCCTGTGACTATATAAAAAGAACCTCCCATGCTGGCCGTGGGGGCCCAGGTCCCAGTGTGTAGGAGGCACAAGCATGAGGACTCAAGGCTAGCTTGGACTGTATACCATTTTCAGGCCAGCCTGAGCTACCTAGGGACAGCCTGTCTCCAAATATAAGATAAAAAGAGAAGAGGGAAAAGAAAACCCAACAAGAAGCTCTACCAGCATCTATTCCTGGAGCTGCACACTGGTTTCCGCTGAGGTACAGGTCCACAGCTTCCATGAGGGTCACTCTTGTACATTCTCTAAGTTTGGATAAATGTCTCCCAAGAGAGTGTCACACTGAATAGTGGCACTATTTTGAGAGCCCTCTGGGTTCCTCCTGTGCACCCTCCCCTCCCGTTCATCTCATTCATTCACCACTCGCTCTAGTCCTCTTCCATGTAAACATAACAATTTGCTTTCCCATCTCACCTTTCCGGAAGATCCTGTGGTGCAGCCTTATTAATAGGTTTGTTTTGGTTTGAGTACACAAAAGAAAAATTTAGTCACTGACCTGGAATTAATGACTTTAAAGCAGCAAGTCCCTTAATTTGTGTAATTGTCCTTATCTAATGCCAGCTTTGTTCGCCTCTCAGTCATTATCCCCACCACTCCTTTTAAAAGCTCTGTAGTTAACGTTTCAGCAGAAACTTCTTTCTCCTTCTTTGGCTGTAGAGGAAGATAGCCTTGGCCTGTCCCCCACTAATGGCTATAGGCTGGGCACTGCCACCCCCCCTTCCTCCACCCCTATCTTCCTTTCTAGGAAGAGACCTTTGACTTTTTAGGATATCTTCCACAGCCTAAGAGGCAGGAGGTAGCAACATTAAAGGCTTAGCAGAAAGGCAGTGTGGGGCTTAAGCAATTAAAGCACCATTGTTCAGGATTCAGTTCCTTACTGCTTCTACTTTGCATGCACACGCGCTACACACACACACACACACACACACACACACGAGCACACACACATTGCTTTAAATCCTGAGGAAATGGTCGTTGTATAGTTGGATGGTTTAGAAGTTCTTGGAGGAGGAAACTCAAAATGTGCAAGAATTGGACTAAAATAGCAGTTAGTCAGGGAAGACTCCCTCTGTTAAGCCGCTCTGTCCTCATGGAGCCTCTTCTGGGTTCCCAGTGACCTTCATGCCTTGGAATGAGAGACAGAGCAGAGGGAAGCAGGTTCTGGGACTCCAGGGACACTTCAGGCCTGGCTTTGCCCTTTCTTTATAGGGAATACCTCTTTTCCAGTATCACTGGCTTGGTATGGTATTTAGATTTCCTAGTACCCAGGAAACCCAAGCTCACTGATTTGATTTTAACCAAATCAATAGGACAGCTGTCCACCCCTCCTCTCTGCAGCTCTGCTGGGGCGGGAGTCCTGCCTGGGACCACCCATCTATATCACAGATTGGGAAGGATGTAGAAGAGTTTAATTTCCTGGATTTGTTGGGAGCCCAGGAAGTTCCTAGTATGGGGTGATGTAGGTCTCCTCAAGTTGCTCTAGGATCCCTAGGAATGAATATTGCACAAGTGTCAGGAAAAAAGCTGGTGTCCTGCTGGTCCCTTTTGTCACATGTAATGGTCACAATCCTTAGCTTTTCTTTCCTGTCTGTGTGAGGAGTATGATTGACACCTGGTGTCCTGCCTCAGCTACATAGGGTCTGTGGTCCTGGGCAGAAGAGAGCCCGGGGCTGTGGTACCTCACATCAGTAATCGGCACACTGCTCTCTGTCCCGTATTGAACACAGATCCCATCACACAGCTTCTCAAAGGTAGGATTTTATTAGATGCTCGGATGTGTCCCTGCTGACAGGTTCTGACCAAGTAGAACTCGATAGACAGACAATAGAATGGTGTCTATGGTGAGTCTGGAGGTTCCTGTAAACCGAAGTCACAAACAAAGCCTGTAATGGGATATAATGGAAGGAAGTGTACTGTGAGATTGAGCCAGTTCTGTCTGCAGAGACAGGATATTTGGAAATGAAACAAGAGCTTGAGTTTTCTCATCTTACACGCATGAGAGGAGTCTTTGGGAATCCTTTTCTCCTTTCCAAGGAAACTGGAAAGTGGAGAGAGCCAATAAACACTGCCTTGTGGGCCCCTTCACTCAGGCATGTGCGCAGAGAGGTAAAAGCCCAGGCAGGAGCTGGCACCAATGCCAGGAAGGAGAGCTAGACCTTTGTCACAGGTTAGATGCTAAACTAGCTGTCATGGGGAACAGTTAGAGATGCTCCAGGGTGTACCTCCTCAACCCTTCCGTGGGGGTGCTCCAGTGGGCGACTGGGAGATACTTGCACTAGAAGCCACATATGCCAAAGTGTCCCCAATCCTGCCCTGTTTCCTCCAGCTATAGCTTCCCAAGCTCCACTCAGGTGGAAGGTTCTCGCCAGTTCCCTGTTAAAGCTGCACTGGTCACAGTGAGCATGCTTAGACCCCAGAGCCCAAGAGTCCTTTGTGGCAGTGCACACAGGAGCACAGTGTGACGATTCTGGCAGTTTTTATTATGTTACAGGAAAGGATACAGGATGGCCTATATAAAACTAATAGTTGATTCTTTTTTTCCTCACAGTACCACACACAGCTTTCTTTAAGTACACTTTTTCAAATTTTCGTGTCTTTACACATATCTAACCCTGGGAGATACTGTTTTTATCATGTTGATGCAAAAACATGATTCAAAACAGTCCTGTGAGAGTTTCAAACAGAGAATAAGTCTGTGTGATATTTCTCCCTGAATTAGAGGACACACTAGCTGTATTAGATATAAAACTTAAGTAATTAATTTTATTAAGTAGGATGTCAAGGTCGGGTAAGCTTAGGGAATGATGCCACCCTCTTGGGTGCCCAGTATCCATTCGAGCTACATGTCATGTTGCACACTTGTAACCTCATACTTCTTAGGCAGAGGCAAGATGACCAGGAGTTTGAGATTAGCCTCAGTTACATGATGAGTTTAAGGCTAGCCTGAACTACATGAGACCCTGTCTGGGAACAAAACAACAACAACAAAATATATTCAACAGAAAAAGAGATATCAATTTGACTTGCTTGTATGGGCATCGTCAGATGGCACAGTGTATGCTTGACATGCACAAGGCCCTGGACTCAATCCCTGGCAGCAAGAAAGAAAGGCACCTGTTTAACTCCGTGTTTCTCACGTGTGTCTGATGTTCAGCCCTCCTTCTCTCCCACTTGGCAATCTGTAGCCAACATCTCTTAACGCTGTGAGCAATGCATCACCATGGGGGAAATGTAACTTCACCAACTTTTAAAGAGGTCTTTAAGTTTGTACTATAATTTTTTAAACAAAAGTTCCTAAAGCCAGTTATGAGTTTTTGAGCTTTGCTAAATTACTTAGTCTGTATAAACCTCTCTTGAAAATTGTTTAGTATTAACTCTTGATGCAAGAGAGACAGTCTTTGGGTAAGAGCACTGGCTGTTCCTCCAGAGGTCCCAAGTTCAATTCCCAGCACCCACAGTACTGTAGCTAAGTCCCAGGGGATTCAACACCCTGCCTGGCCACCATTGACACTGCATGCTCATGGTGTACAGACTTCCATGGAGACAAAAGAAATATAATAATACTTTTCTTAATTTAGAAAATGGCATAGTGTTCACATATGCCATGGTCACTGAGTAGGCCCACCCTCCCCTTGATCCCATGTCTAACACACAAGAGGTACTCAGAAAATGCCCATGTGGATGACACAAGTCAGGAACTCTGATCAGATTTGCTCTTTGAAAGACTCTGGACTTAAAATCTCTCTCTTGAAAACAGGAATGGAAAAGTCTAGAAAGAGATCCACCAAGCTCTAATTAGACTCCAGAAAGTAGGTAAAAGTATCTTATTCTTTGTGGCTGGAGAAAAGAAATCTACTTGACGGTAACAGTTCCCCTGAGAGGATTCTAGAACCAGAAGTTCTTGTCTCACAGGTCTGGAGGCAGGAAACTGGAGGTGTTGGTAGAGTGGTTCCTTCCAACTTTTGGGAGGGAGGGACTCACTCCTTTATTTCCTTCCTTCCTTTTTTTTTTTTTAAGAGACATTCTCTTACTTAGTGTTGTCCAGACTGGCCCCAAAATGGCCATTTTTCTGTCTCAGCCTCCCAAGCAGCTGAGGCCTAGGAGGCATGCACCACCACACCCAGCTACACTGGTGTCCTCATACATGTGTCCTCTGGTTTATGCCTTAATTATATTCATTCTTTGTACTGTCTGTATCCAAATCTTCATTTTTGATAAAGTTTATTAGTTATCTTTCTCAACCATACCTGACATGACAAGAATTAACTTTTCTAAAAGAGAAAGGGTTTATTCAGGGTATAGTTTGAGAGGGTACACTCAGTAATGGCAGAGAGGATATGTTGGATGACTGTGTGCTTCTGGAGGCGATGAAGCAGAGACCTCTGGGCAGTACTAGGAAAGGCTATATATAATGCACAAGCCCTGACCCAATAGACATAGGACTATATTGGCCTCACGTCCAAGGAGTTCACACAACCTTCTAAAATAATACCACCAACTGGGTCCCCATTGTTTCAACACTTGAGCCTGTGGGACACATGGCATATTCAAACTGTAGCATGAGCCACTGAGTTAAAGAGTTTAAAATGTATGTGTTTGTGTGTGTGTATGTGTGCATATTTGTGTATGTGTGTGCATCTGTGTGTATGTGTGTATATGTGTGCATTTGTGTGTACATGTGTGTGTATAAGTATATATGTATGTATGTATGTATTTGTATGTATGTATGTATATGTGTCTTATGTGTGTAAACATATGTATGCATGTGTATGTGTGTGTACGGGTGAAGGTGTGGGTATGAGGGTACTACAATGCACATATGGAGGTCATAGGACAGAGTCTCTCATGTTTCTGTCAAACTGCTCCTCCATGCTAGCTGGCCTGTGAGTCTCCTGTTTCTGCCCCTGTCTCACCATGGAAGTACTGGAATTTCAGATGTTCACCACCACATCCTGTTCTCTCCAGTGGAACTCGGCTCCCTGGACATGCATGGTGAGTGCTCTTACAGGCTGTGCCATCTCACCAGACCTACCCTACTCTTTTTTCTTTCTTTCTTTCTTTCTTTCTTTCTTTCTTTCTTTCTTTCTTT
>NW_021621098.1:3392514-3395635 GCF_004785775.1 Grammomys surdaster
CTTTCTTTCTTTCTTTCTTTCTTTCTTTCTTTCTTTCTTTCTTTCTTCACTTTTCCTTCCAATATCAGCCCTTCATTCCTCCCAGTCCCCCTGACACAGATCCTCCCCACTTCCTCTCATCTTCTCCTCTGAGAAGGGGGATCCCCCTGGGTATTACCCCACTCTGGCACATCAAATCACTGAAGGATGAGGCACATCCTCTCCCACTAAGGTCAGACAAGGTGGCCCAATTAGAGTAACGGGATTCATAGGCAGGCAACAGATTCAGGGACAGCCCCTGCTCCAGTTGTTGAGGGACCTGCAGGAAGATCAGCTGCACCTCTTCTACGTATGTACAACAGGCTAGGTCCAGCCTATGCTCAATCTTTGGTTGATGGTTCAGTCTCTAGGAGCCTCCAGGAGTCAAGATTAGTTGACTCTGCTGATCTTCCTGTGAAGTCCCTATCCTCTTCCGGTCTCTTAATCCTTCCTCCAACTCTTCCACAAGACTCCCTGAGCTCCATCTAATTAATGTTTGTCTGTGGGCCTCTTCATCTGTTTCCATTGGCTGCTGGTGGAGCCTCTCAGAGGACAGATATGCTAGGATCCTGTCACCAAGCATAACAGTAATATTTAATAGTGTCAGGGATTGGTTCTTGCCCATGGGATGGGTCTCCATTTGGGCCAGTCATTGGTTGGTTGTTCTTTCCATCTCTGCTCCATCTTCATCCCTGAACATCTGTATCCTGCATACCCTACCACTGTATGGTCTCATACAGTGACTAGTACAGTTAACTAGTACAGTTCCTGTGACTCTGTTTTCAGGAAGGTCCCACTTTGAGGTTATGACTTCAGTGAGTGACTATTTGAGAGATGTGAGATTTAAACCATCAGTGCTGATTTCAACAGCAGGCCTATCTGCTCATTCCAGAAAGAACATCCAAGAATATAGTTGAACCTGAGTGGTCTTTCGTTAAGCTTATTTTTTTCTCTTAGAAAGATTTATTAAGGTATACACTATTTAAAATGGATCAATTTTAGGTAAATGTACCAAGTCCAGTGGATTTTTAAAAATAATATGCCCTAGTCAAGGCATGCATTATGTCCTCCATTTTAGAAGCTTCCTCCTACCTGTCTATCCACAGCCAGATCCCTGCCCCACCCAAGGACCCACCACCCATTGCTGACCTGTGTACTACCATGGAGAGTCTGAATCTGTACCTTCCCCAGAGCTTCATACAGACAAAAGTAGACCACACATGGTTATCATTCTGGCTTTTTTCAGTTTTTGTCTACTGTGTGTGGATATACTCGTATAAGGGTGTGTATATGTGAGTGTGTGAGACTGCATGTGTGCATGTATGTGTGTATGTGTATGAGTGCATATGTGTGTGTTATATGTGTGAGTGTGTGTATATGTATGTGAGTGTTTGTATGTTTGTGAGTGTATCTGTTTGTGTGTGTGTGCATGTGTTGAGTGTATTTGTACATTGTGTGTATGTATATGTGTGAGTGTGTATCTCTGTGTATGTCTGTGTGTATATGCCTTTCTGAGTATAAATGCACATGTGTGCACATGCATGTGGAGGCCAGGGGACAACACTAGCTGTCCCGTAGATGCTGTCTACCTTGTTTTTAACTAGCTGAGAGCTCACCAAGTTATTGAGACTGGCTGAGCAGAGGGCTTCAGGATATAGTCCTCTCTGCCTTCCTAGCTCGGGAATAGAATCAAGAACTACTATTTATTTGTTGTTTGCTTGCTTGCTTCCAGCTGTCTGTCTATTCATTCATTCTTTTATTCATTTATTTATGTTATTTTGTTTTAAACATGTGTTCTCAGAGATGAGACTCTAGTGTCCGTTCTTGCAAGGCAGCCACTTTACTGGCTCAGCTGTGTCCCCAACCCTGCCTTTAAGGTGAACTTCGTGTGAGTCCACAGGAGTCGAGTTCAAAGCTTCTAATCACCATAAACCATCCCTTAGAATTCTGAAGCTACTGGGGCACAATGTACATAGAGCTTCCTTTAAAACAACTGCCTCTTCACTGTGCCCATGGGTCTCTTATTCAACACCCCACAACCCAGGTCTGCCTGAGAGGAAAGTGTTCTTTTCCCTGGTCATGAAAGGGACAGCTTATGTCTGCTTGCTTGTGTTGTTGTTTTGTTTTTGAGACTGAGTCTAGATCCCAGACTGACCTTGAATTTGTGATCCTTCTGCCTTAGCTCCCAAGCATAGAGATTGTAGACGTGTACCTTACAGTTGGCTAACAACTAAGTTTTTTACAACATTTAACAGTAAATCTTTGACCGCTTCTATCTGGAAAAATTAGTTTGAAGGAAAATCAGTTCTTTGTGGGACATTAGCCTCTTGGGATATTAGAGTACATCTGTGGTGGTATTTTTAGTGTAGTGTCACAAGGTAATTGTAGTGGTTAAATGAGATATCATATGGTAAGGGTTGTTCATGGCTCATAGTACCTCCAAAACACTGCCTGTCCTGTCCACTGCAAGCCCCTGGTGATACTGTCTTCCAGAGCACTTCAGCTGTTAGAATTCTGACATTCCTTCCAGCCCCAGGGAGAGATGGTACTGTCCTAACATCATTTCTCACTGGCTATTAAATGGCTATTCTGGAGAGATGGTTCAGTGGTTACAAGTACTGGGTGTTCTTCCAGAGATCCTGAGTTTAATTTCCAGCAACCACATGGTGGCTCACAACCGTCTGTAATGGGATCTGATGCCCTTTTGGTATACAGACATTGAGGAAGATAGAACACCCATATACATAAATAAATAAATCTTATAAATAGCATGTTTCTCTTTAAGAGAAGGTTTTGAAAGTTGGCTCAGTAGGAAGAATGCTTGCTTAACATTCCCAAAGCCTGGGTTTCACTCCCAGAATCACATAAATTAGTGTGATGGAACATCCCTATAATCCCAGCACTTTTAAGCCAGGTGGTGGTGGTGGCGGTGGCGGCGCACGCCCTTAATCCCAGCACTTGGGAGGCAGAGACAGGCGGATTTCTGAGTTCGAGGCCAGCCTGGTCTACAGAGTGAGTTCCAGGACAGCCAGGGCTACACAGAGAAACCCTGTCTCGAAAAACCAAGAGAGAGAGAGAGAGAGAGAGAGAGAGAGAGAGAGAG